>NC_047027.1:1887301-2021064 GCF_902652985.1 Pecten maximus | reverse complement strand
TTTGGTTGTTTGTTGTATATGAAAGTAACATGTTCCTCAAAAAAATAGTTATGTCTTCATTTTTTCCAACTTAAGATATATATTCAAACTTTTCAACACATGTTTGGCGCACTCATTATATAATATTAGTAATTTCTAAACCATTGTTGAATATATGCTTCTTTCTTATAATATTATAATGCATACCTAGCATTTTTACATTGATTGTATTGATGTATGGTCATTCTATTCCGAAATCCATGTATGATTCAGCCAATCGAGGTCAAAGTTGTTGTCCATATTAAGTATTTGTGGTGCAGTTATAATGGACCAGAATTAACAATTAAATCAAATATAAACCAGAGACCCATGAGCCGTAACGGTCATCTGACATTGTACTATTGTATTATAAACACTCAGTAGCAAGTATGGTGGCACTGTTTGCATTGGCAGACATCTTGGATCTCGGACTGAGCTAAACCAATAGCAACACTTGGTCAGCACTATCTCAGTATCATTTCATGCATGTTAGAGCTGAATCTCACTGGTGAAACTAGACAAGATGTTTAGAATAGTTAATGTTCTGGAAAATGCTGATTGCACAATTATGTTACAAAATCGCCGCCACAGCTGCCATGTCAAAGGTTTTACGAAGCTGAAAAATAACAACACAATGTTAGCTCGCCTTCCTTAACATCCTCACCAATTTCCAGCTCAATGGCACCAGCGGAACCGGAAAAGAAGTTTAAATTGAGTTTTTCAAGACGGCAGCCATTGCGACCAGCTTGGATTTCGGTCTAAGCCAAAAATATAACACTTGTTCTCGGGATCATTCCAGCTCATTTTCATTCACGCACGGCGGATGGCGGATGAAGCAAGGTGACTGACCGAATTCGACATAATTAAACAAAATAAAGTCCATTACGAGCCCGGACAATAAAGAACACGTTTGTTTTTAAATCTGGGGACCTATCATTTTTCTAATGTTTTGTATCAATTAGCATCATCATGTTTAGCAAATAAACTAACATCATTTTGGACAGTATAACCACAAAAGCTACGTACCACAATCACTTCAATACTGAAACAAGAGGCCCATGGGCTTAACGGTCATATGACAAACACTTACAGCAGGGACACACCCCACGATCAAGCATCATTACCTAAATTATTTATACACGGGCAGTTATGTTTCAGATCTAATCTGGTTTTTATCCTTTTTGTCTTAAAGGAGGAGCAGCACCTTAAAGCAAAATTTCAGCCAGGTTCCCATTTTTGGGGCATGTCCCTCTGTCCCAATGGGTCGGACACGCCTCATTTATATCAATTAGGAGTTTCCCTTCCCGTATGATGTTTTATACTAAATATTGTTGTAATCAATTAAGGCATTGATGAGAGGTAGCATTTTAAAGCAATATTTAACCGAAGTGCCTCTTTTGGTTGTAATCAATAAAGACATTAAGAAGGAGTATGATTTTAAAGCAAAATGTTGTTAAGTTCTCATTCGGGGCCTCACCTTTCTGTCCCCAGGGGCCCCAACACGCATCATTCATAAAAATTGTAATTGCCATACTCTTATTATGTTTCAAACCAAATTTGGATGTAATCCAACCAAGGGTTAAAAAGAGTAGGGTTTTTAAGCAATAATTTACCAAAGTTCCCTTTTTGGGGCCCGCCCCTCGGACCCCAGGGCGCACACCAGCCTCATTTATATAAATATGGCCGCCCTCCCCCAATGCTTTTTACACCAAATTTAGTTGTAATCCATCCAGGGGTAAAGGAGAGGTATGCTTTTATAACAATAATTCACCAAAGGGTTAAGTAGGAGTATGCTTTTAAGGCAAAAGTTAAACAAAGTTCCCCTTTTGGGGCCCCGTCCCTCTGTCCCTAGGGGTCAGACCAGCTTCATTTATATATATTATGATTGCCCTCCCAAAATGATATTTCACACCTAATTGGGATGAAATCCACCAAAAGGGTTAAGGAGTGGGATTTTAAAGCAAAAATTCACGAAAGATTCCTTTATGTGGCCCCGCCCCTCGGACATCAGGGCTCACACCAGCCTCATTTATATAACATATGACCGCCCTCCCCCAATAATGTTTCACACCAAATCTAGTTGTAATCCACCGAAGGATACAGGAGGAGTAGGATTTTAAAGCAAATATTCACCAAAGTTCCCCTTTTGGGGCCCCGCCCCTTGGGCCCCAGGGGTCAGACAAGCCTCGTTTATATAAAACATGATTACCCTCCCAAAACGATGCTTCAAACCAAATTTGGAAGTAATCCAACCAAGGGTTAAGGTGGAGTAGCATTTTGAAAGGAAAAGTCTTACGCGCGGCGGACGGCGGGGTAGCACACCACAGTAAGACAGCCTGGCCATGGGCATTTTTTTTGTTAAGCAAATAACTGCTGTATTATGATATGCATAAAAAATGAAAAAAATAAATGTACACTATAATTGGTATATTCAGTATGAAGAAGTACATACAGGCTTCACATTTATTAAAACAAAAATTAATAAATTGGTTCCGGATTTTAAATATCCGGATTTTCCGAACGTGTGTTTACACAGGAAATGTAGTTTTGCCTACAGCGAAAAATGGAAGCCCACAGGAAAGGTAAGATAGCGGAAAAACTTAATTTACAACATATGTCCAAACAAGATTAATTCTGTCTTTGGGATAGAGATGTTTAATTTTAAATAGGATTTTAGAAAAAAAATTGTGCAGAGAATTGTGCCATTTTGGGTCAAATATAATATTTTGCAGTTTTTGAGAATTTTTTAAGCTGTTACCATGGTATTCACAGCTCTAAAACTCACAGAAAATATCAGTTTACTTATCCTTCAGAGCTCTATTAAAATTGCAAATGTTGTACAGATTTCAAATATATATACTTTATTAGAGGTTATATGTAAGGTTAACTGGCAATGTTTACATATCTAAAACATGTGCTGTATTTTTCAGAATTTGGCATTTTTATTGTACACTGCTACCCGGACGACGGCGCATGGATAACGATGGATATAGTTCACCCTGACCCTTTGGGATAAGAGAGAGGATTATAAGACTCTTTCATATGTGTATATCCCTCGGGATCACAAAATGTGGTAAAACCCTCGGCAAGCCTCGGGTTTTACCACATTTTGTGACCCCTCGGGTGGAATATCCCTATCCTACATACACACATAATGATAGAGTCTTTTTCTCTCATACCATTACCGAATTTCTGGCGAAAGTGTCCCTCAGCCATCCATTTTCTTCATTTTTTAAATTTCTTTATTTGACGTCTTTACTAAAAAATATTCTAAAAGATCATACCCTATTTTGACAAACCGAGTTTGTACACAAATTTCATTCATTTTGTGGTTAAGTGATGAACGAATGAACAATTCGCCGATAAAAATTACCGTAACTTGACCGACTTTTACGTGGCCGTGATCAAATTGTCAACATCCGAGAAGAAGAAGTTCTATCTACAATACTGAAAGCCAACGCTGAAATGAGTTTTCCAACTTTACATATAATTTGATTTGCACCTCGACATATTTAATCATTTCACAGAACACACTGTACTTTTAAATGTCAAGTCAAATTTTTTTTATAAAATACTACGTCACTGCATGACGTCACGAGTGTCATTGGAATTCCATTCATAGTTCAAGGATATTGAGAGTGATGTCGATCTCGATCGCCATGACGCGGCGATGTTTCGTGGCTGGTAATTTTGAATTCACTGTGATTTTGGCAACTTCGTGTGTGAACCAGCGAACAGTGACTCTATACGAGTATTCGATCTTTTCTGTGACATAGGATTATATGTGTTTAACCGGTTGTCTTGATGGAATGACGAAGGTAGGTCAGTCGATACTGTAACGATGATCATATTGAAAGGCTAGGATGACAGTTAGTTTTCATGGTTACTCTACACAAATATAGACTCTGAGTTACAATTAAAATAAATATTTTTATATGAACATCGAGGGGTGTCATTTTTACCGAATGTTCGTTCATTTAAGAGCCAATTCCCAACTTTCAAATACACAGGTAACTGAGTAGGCCTAACAGTTACTGACAGTACAGTAGAGTAAACAAATTCCAGGGCCCTCCTGCTGACGCAAACGGAACCATTTCATAGGTTGTGATGTTTGACATTTTCTTTTTTTTTATATTTTTTTATGTATGGCTTTTATTTTACTTCCTGTCATTGCCAGGTGATTTGTCATTGCCAGGTGATTGTGTGTGTTTACATGTTTTTAATGACAAATGACAAATCTGTCGGGTTGGCAAGTCTGTACTGTACTGTACTGTACATTTTAACTGTTAGCCTACAACAGGCCTGTAAGCCTAGTCTACAGTAACGGAGTTATATGTTCGCTCAGATGAAATGTCTAATCGTTTAACCGTGTAGCCCTATTGCTTGACTGCTGATATCATATATATTTATCTAAGAATGTATGTATTTTTATAGTTAAGTCCAACGTTTCAAAACCAACACCGACGATGTAAACACAAGCAGACGACGTTGTGACAGTTGTCCCCCTTGAACGCAGATTACTCCGCGCGCGTGAAATGCTATGTAAGATAGATTTTTCTCTCATATCTCGCCATGTTGGATAGAGTTTGCCCATGTAAGATAGCTATGTAAGATAAATCTATCTTACATAGCATTTCACGCGCGCGGATTAATCTGCGTTCAAGGGGACAACTCTCACAACGTCGTCTGCTTGTGTTCACATCCGACAGGCCTTTTCGTCGGTGTCGGTTTTGAAACGTTGGACTTAACTATAAAAATACATACATTCTTAGATAAATATATATCATATCAGCAGTAAATCAATAGGGCTACACGGTTAAACGATTAGACATTTCATCTGAGCGAACATATAACTCCGTTACTGTAACAAACAGTTAGACTACGCCTACAGGCCTGTTGTAACAGTTACAGTACAATACAGACTTGCCTACCGAGTCATTTGTCATTAAAAACATGTAAACACACACAATCACCTGGCAATGACAGGAAGTAAAATAAAAGCCATACATAAAAAAATATAAAAAAAGAAAATGTCAAACGTCACAACCTATGAAATGATTCCGTTTGCGTCAGCAGGGGGCCCTGGAATTTGTTTACTCTACTGTACTGTACTGTCAGTAACTGTTAGGCCTACTCAGTAACCTGTGTATTTGGAAGTTGGGAATTGGCTCTTAAATGAACGAACATTCGGTAAAAATGACACCCCTCGATGTTCATATGAAAATATTTATTTTAATTGTTACTCGGAGTCTATATTTGTGTAGAGTAACCATGACACTAACTGCCATCCTAGCCTTTCAATATGATCATCGTTAGCCTATCGACTGACCTACCTTCGTCATTCCATCAAGACAACCGGTTAAACACATATAATCCTATGTCACAGAAAAGATCGAATACTCGTATAGAGTCGCTGGTTCACACACGAAGTTGCCAAAATCACAGTGAATTTAAAATTACCAGCCACGAAACATCGCCGCGTCATGGCGATCGAGATCGACATCACTCTCAATATCCTTGAACTATGAATGGGATTCCAATGACAGTCGTGACGTCATGCAGTGACGTAGTATTTTATAAAAAAAAATTGACTTGACATTTAAAAGTACAGTGTGTTCTGTGAAATGATTAAATATGTCGAGGTGCAAATCAAATTATATGTGAAGTTGGAAAACTCATTTCAGCGTTGGCTTTCAGTATTGTTGATAGAACTTCTTTTTCTCGGATGTTGACAATTTGATCACGGCCACGTAAAAGTCGGTCAAGTTACGGTAATTTTTATCGGCGAATAGTTCATTCGTTCATCACTTAACCACAAAATGAATGAAATTTGTGTTCAAACATAGTTTGGCAAAATAGGGTATGATCTTTCAGAATATCACAAGTATATTTAGTAAAAACGTCATAGACGTTTAATGTGTAGGATTTTAATCGTTTATGATATGAAGTGTGTTGTATTTGTGGTACATGTGTGTTCAATTTTTGGTTTGTTGACTGTTGTGTTATGGAGTTTTTGTGGTATGTAGTATTTGTGGTTTGATGTGTGCGTGGTGTGTTATGTTTGTGATATGAAGTGCAGTGTGATATGCAGAATACGTGGTATATAATGATTGTAGGATTAAGTGTCTGTTTTATGAAGTGCAGTATGCAGTGTGGTATTAAGTGTGATTTGCAATACTTGTTATATTTGATGTTTGTGGTATTTAGCGTTTGCAGCTGTTTGTTGTATGTAGTGAAGTATTTAATGTGTGTATTAAGTAGTGTTTGTGGTAAGTCGAGCCGTATGTATTGTTATGTATTTTTTGTCATACGTAGAGTGTGTTTTTATGATATGTTATGTTGGTGGTATGACGTTTAGGCGGTCCATGATATGTTAGTTTTCACACCAGCATAGCCTGGTCAAGGCTGAATTTATTTATGAGTAGTTAACTCTTAGAATATGCTATTTATTTTACTATAATTGGTATTGTCAGTATGAATTGATATGTATAGACTTTACATTTGTTCAAAAATATAGATTCGAGATTATACATTTCTGGATTTCCCTAAGGTGTGTTTGTATACGAAATCTAGTTTTACGTTGGGCAAAACATCGTGTGTAACAGACGAGATGATATAGCAGAAAACCCCAATGATGAACCAATGTAAAAGAAGATTAATTCTGTCTTTGGGATAGATATATGTAATTTTTAACAGGTTTCAGAAACACAATTGTGTAGGGTTAACAAAACAAAAAAATATTTTCCAATACATTTTTTTTAGTGCTTACACTGTTTTTTACAGGTCTGAGAAGCAGAGAACAAAACAATTTAACTTATCCACAGCTGTGATCAAATTGTAAACGCTGTACGGGTTATAAATATTATACACTTTGATAAAGGTAAAAAAAAGTAGGATTAATTGGCTTTGTTTTTCATATCCAACACACGTGTCTTATCTTTTTCGGAATTTGGTACTTCTACAATACATGGCTGCATTTGAAGTTTTGGTGGTTTATTTGGTATGTAGTGTGTTGAGGAATAACCATTGTTTTTAATGACGCTAGTTGGTGTTTGAATACATGTTTAAAAATGCAGCTTACATTCCAGTCAACGCTAAAAACAAGAAATATTCCTCATATTTACATTGAAACATGTGTCTTTATTTAATGTTATCAATGAACTAGATAGGCATTCTATTTCCGGTGTTATACGAAAAGGCCTAATAGCCGAACAATTAATAGAATCGCTAAATAGCTGACTCCAATTTTGCGAGAAACCTCACAAAAGCATGCCAACCACAAGAATAAACAGAAGATAGTCCCACAGTAATGTCTTTTTCATTTGTTTCTAAAAGTTATTTCAAACATTTTATTTCCATCGCTATGTTTAAGTAAATTCTGCCAAATTGCATTAAAATTTTCCTAGAAAAAACCCCAAAAGCAAAACATTCACATTATTTGCACATGTATGCATCGATCCGGCAACGAGCAACCATAAGAAATGATGTTTTCATAATTAACGTTATATAACAAATACACGCTTTTGTACGTAGTGTCGGTGGTATGTCAGTTTGTGGTATAAAATGTGATATGTAGTGTTTGTTGTATTTAATATTTATGGTATGTAGTATGAGTAATTGTTGTGGTATGTAGTGTTTGTTGTATTTAATATTTATGGTATGTAGTGTTTTTAATTGTTGTGGTATGGCGTGGTTGTTATATATAATATGTATGGTATGTAGTGTGTGTAATTGTTGTGGTATGGCGTGTTTGTTGGAGTTTGTGATAAGTGGAGTATGGTTATTATTGGTGTCTTGTATGTGGTATAAGCGTTTGTGGTATGGTGTTTGTTGTATGATGTGTTCGTACGATGTGTTTTTGGTTGGATGTGTTGGTGATATGATGTGTTGTTGGTGGTATGTGTTGGTGGTGTGATGTGTTGGTGGTGAGATGTGTTGGTGGTATGTGTTGATGGTATGATGTGTTGGTGGTATGTGTTGGTGTTATGATGTGTTGGTTTGATGTGTTGGTGGTATGATGTGTTTTTTGGTTGGATGTGTTGGTGGTATGTGTTGTTGGTACGTTGTGTTGGTGGTATGATGTGTTGGTGGTATGTGTTGGTGGTGTGATGTGTTGGTGGTGAGATGTGTTGGTGGTATGATCTGTTGGTGGTATGTGTTGGTGGTATGTGTTGGTGGTATGATGTGTTGGTGGTATGCTGTATGTGTGGTATGATGTGTTGGTGGTATGATGTGTTGGTGGTATGATGTGTTGGTGGTATGTGTTGGTGGTATTGTGGCAGAGGGGGTAATTGGGGTACAGAAGACCACAACCTCTTGAGTTATCTTGTCATCTTTTATTTGACAAATTGAGTGAAACACCCTGTAACAAAACAAAATCACTCTACAGGAACTAAAATACACAGAGTACAGTATTACACCCAATACACAATTACAGCTGTCTGGTACAAGGGAGACAACTCTTACACGCATAACGCTTATACTAACATACAAATTACATTAGCGATCATAGTTTATACAATCGAACGTTTACAAATAATAGATATGACAGATTAGATAACAAAGCTGTCATTAAGCTTTACAAATAGCTTTTACACAATATATAAAAATACCCTATTTGATAAATTGTCAAATTATCAAATACGTTTTATAAAGAATCAAATTACAATAATCCAGCCAATTAAAACAACAGTAAATAACATACAACATATCATACCTGTGTCGTGGCACAGAGCCATACACCAACTTGCATTTATGATGAACAACTTCAGCGATATAGCACTAGTCTGGAAGTTACCAAAAATACAAATTTACTAATAACTCAACATTTAAATAATTCCGAAATTCAAAATCTCAAACTATTTAGAATTTCTAAACACACTGTAGATGTATATAATATACATGTATACATAAAATAAAATACCAAAATTATCAGAAATGTTTTAAAACACTTACTGTCAAAAGGTACGTCTTGTCACCTACGAGTCCACGAAGGGTACTGACACAACCCGCCAGAGACAAAGAAAACCCCGCGAAACTGACCACTAGAACCAACCAATCGAAACGCTTGACCAACCTTACATAACTAACCAAACAACACACCTTGGGAGATTAACGTTACAAAGCATACATGACGAGCACAAGCACAACACATCATAAGAACGTAATATCACAACATGGGACATGACACACGGGCGTGGTTTTTAGGCGAGTAAATGGACTCGTAGCTAAAACATAATATTATTAATTGATTAAATTCCACCCTGCTACATCCTCCCACATTTTCTAAAATGTCGTCCTCGACGAGTACTGCAAAAGATTACATTAAAGAAATCTGAAATCAAGTCTCAAGAAATTATTAAATCTGAAATAAAATAAATACAAGTCATTATTATCAGTGAAGCATTATTTCTCCTGAAATTAAGTATTAATTAACCCTGCAAGACAAATAGATATTAATTACCCTGCGAAGCAAAATTAAATGCTAAAAATAAACAATCTTGTACAAAAATCATCATTTCCTGAAATCAATTAATGTTTTCAAATATAACACAAACATTTGCCAGGCAAATATTATATTAATTTTAATTAAAAAAACACAAAGATATCCTATCCTTTACCAGTCAAGATGTCAAGCAGAGCTGTGGCCACTTCCTCCCCCCTGTTCTTGAACAGCTCAGAAGATGAAAGCCTGGACAAGAAGTGGGCACGAGACATCCAGTCTGGCTCCACTTGCTGCTGTGAGCAGACATAACTCCCACTCCTCATCCATTGAGGCTGTTGTCTATGTCGGCTTGATCTTCTGAGTGGGGTTGAATCTGAGGAATCACTCTGCTGCTCCTCAACCACCGTCTCCGTCTCCTCTGAGAGGGCGTCCCCTCCATCATCCGACAACACGACCTCTGAATCCTCAAGGACATTAGTGGTGTCAGATGCTCCCTCGAGTCTCTTGGACACTAACATCACACTGTCATTATCATCAGACGTCGATGAGGAATCTGAATCACTCCTCTGATCCTTGACGGGGCTGATCCGTCTCGTCTGACGAGGCCGTGGTCGCCTTGGAGCTGGTGTTGGGGGTCCTGGCAAGAAGTTGATGGGTAATAGTAAATTCCTATGCAGGGTTCGATTCCTGCCTTCTCCCTCCTCCCTCTTGACCTCGTAAACTGGTATGTCCTGGTTGGGTTGATTCAATACTGAGTAAGGGCATTCTTCCCACTTGTCGGCGATCTTGTGTTTACCGTCGAATGCTACTTTCTTCACAAGCACCCGATCCCCTATGGAAAGCGTCGCACCTCGTACTTTGGTGTCATAATTTGCTTTCTGACGAGCCTTGGCAACATCCGAGTTAGACGAAGCTAATGCATATGCATCAGCCAGGCGCTTGCGTAGTGACTTCACATAGGATGTCAGCGATCCAGGGGACTTACCATTCGTCAGTACGCCAAAGGCCAGATCCACAGGTAGACGCGGGTTTCTCCCAAACATAAGAAAGTATGGAGATTCTCCTGTAGAGTCGTGACGCGTACAGTTGTAGGCGTGGACCAATGCAGCTGTATGGGATTTCCAGTCCTGTTTCCGTTTACCAGATAATGTTCCAAGCATGCTTATGAGTGTCCTATTAAAACGCTCACAAAGGCCGTTTCCCATAGGGTGATAGGGAGTGGTGTTTGACTTCTGAATCCCGGTTATGGAACATAACTGCGTCATGACGTTTCCCATAAAGTTAGGTCCCTGATCCGAGTGGATACGTTTCGGCAATCCATAATGTACCACAAAATGATTAAAGAAAGCTTCTGCAGTAGTCCGGGCTTTCTGGTCCTTTGTAGGGACAGCTACCGCATACCTAGTGAAGTGGTCCGTGATGACAAGGATGTTATCAAATCCACCTTTAGACGTTTCCAGGCTGAGGAAGTCCATACAGACGAGCTCCAGAGGCTGGCTAGTCCTAATGCTGACTAACGACGCTCTATCATTGGTAGGAGTCTTCATCCTTATACAACGCTCGCAGTGTTTAATCCACTTCTCAACGTCCTTATTCATCCCAACCCAGTAAAACCGATCCTTCACCAGGGACAGGATCCTGTCACGTCCTTGATGGCCCATTTGGTCATGAAGCATGGACAAAATGGTGGAAATCTGGCTCCTGGGTACAACTTTGGTAGCTAGTAACTCTCCGTTGTGTAGCGACTCCCTGCACAGAACTCCATCTCTCAACTTCAACTTGTGGAAATTCTTCAAGTATACAGAGTGCTCCAGAGTGTTGGGTAGATCTTGACGCTGAGGCCTGGTTCCGGCCCTGACTAGAGGAATCCAAATAGAAAGCACAGGATCCTGCTGCTGAGCTAGTGACAAATCCAAAGCAACGGCATCATCTGCATGATCAGTAACAATATCCAGAGTAGTTTCCGACATTGAGATAGTATCAATAAATGGTGTGCTCTGTAATCCATTGTTAATAGCCTTGACCATGTCGTTGGTTATGATGCTAGTGTCATCGCTACATAAGGACGGGTGTCGTGACATACCATCTGCGTCTCCATTCCTGATCCCTGGACGGTATATAATGTCAAAGTCAAATCCTCCCATGGCAGCTACCCATCTCTGTGAGGTGGCGTCCAACTTAGCTGAAGTTAAAACATATGTGAGGGGATTATTGTCCGTAAGAACAGTGAAGTGCCGCCCAACCAGGTAATCACTAAATTTCTCCGTCACTGCCCATTTCAAAGCTCAAAAACTCCAGTCGATGTGCTGGGTATCTTGTCTCTGGTTTAGATAGACCTCTGCTGGCATAGGCTATGACTCTCTTGTTGGTGTCCTGTTCCTGATAAAGGACTGCGCCTAGGCCTAGTGATGAAGCATCAGTGTGGATTTCAAACGGCTTGCTACCAGGGCTAAAGTCTGGGTAACCCATCACCGGTGGTCCACACAAACAGGACTTCAAGTAAACAAAAGCTTCCTCCTGTTCATCATTCAACATCCACTCCCGTATGGGCTGACTTGCCTTGATATTTCTTCTCTTTCCACCCTTTGATGTCTTCGCAGTAACTGGCATCAACTTCGTCAGAGGTTTGGCAATTTTACTGAAATCCTTGATGAACCGACGATAATAGCCAATGAATCCGAGAAATTTCCTAACGTCTTCAGGGTTGGTAGGTCTCGGCCAGTTGACTACCTTATCAATTTTATCCGGATCCGGCTCTATTCCATCTTCCGATACAACGTGTCCCACATACTTCACCTTCCTCTTAAAAAGGGAACATTTGTCCGGCGAGAGCTTAAGACCAGAATCTGCGATCCTTTGGAACACTTTCTTAAGGTTCAATAGATGGTCTTCATAGGTCTTGGCGAAAATAATGACGTCGTCTATGTAAACATAACAGATGACTGTGTGAAGCTCTCCCATGACATCTTCCATGATGCGTTGATACGTAGCGGGAGCATTGGCTAAACCGAAAGGCATACGGTTATATTCATAAAAGCCTAGGGGACCCACAGTAAATGCTGTCCTTTCCTTATGCCCCTCCTTGATCTCTACTTGGTGGTAACCTGATTTCATGTCGATGACTGAGAAGAAACGGTTCCCAGCCAAAGAATCTAACATCCAGTCTATCCTGGGTAAAGCATAAGCATCTTTAATGGTGCGATCATTGAGTTGCCGGTAATCCACACACATCCTAAGAGCTCCAGACTTCTTCCTTACTAGAACCACGTTTGACGTCCAAGGAGAATGGGACTTCCTAAGAATCCCTGCCGTGAGCAACTGCTGTAAATGGCCCCGTACTTCATCGAACATAGTTGGAAGTATCCGCCTGCACCGTTGTTTGAAAGGCCTAGAGTCATCCAAGTCGATACGATGCTTGACTGTCTCCGTATGACCAATGTCGGTATCACTGGTAGAGAAAATAAATCTGAATTCCTCCAACAAGTCCATAACCCCATCTACTTGGCTACCTGTAAGATCATCTTTATTGACTTCAACCTTGGTGAGAGCATTTATATCTTCATCTGTCGCTGACAACTGTGCAGAGTCCTCGACAGTTACAGGCTGTAGTTCACATAGGAGGGCTCGAGGCTGAAGGGTCACGGTCCTTGAGGAGATATTGCTGACATGCACCGCAATGGACGACTTCCTGTCATGACGATAAGGGACAAGTGACGGTGCTATATCAATATCGTCAGGGATACTAGACCCAGGTGTCGGCTGAACAAGCGCGCAAACAGGGGGATAGGCCAAAGTCTTGTCCAAGAACCCTTGAATAACAAGGTCGGAGTTGGGACGAATAGTGACTGGCTTCTCATGCGCACATCTGACTATGGCTAATCTGTCCTGGTGCCGCTCAAGTTCCTTTTCCCTCAATGCCATACATCGGAAAGCCAAATAGTACGGAGTAACCAATCTCGCCTTCTGCAGGTAGTTAGTTCCATGGGCTGTCTGGACTCTCTCCATGAGCCTAGCAAGGAGGTTAGTTCCAATTAGAAGTGGCACTTCTCTATTATATTGGCTCGGCGGAACCACCAGGAGAATACAGCTCACCATCTTGTTCTCCTCACCTTCCAGTCCTGCGCCATTATAGGTCAAATCCGTCTGAATGTATCCCTCATATGGTAACATCTTACCATCCGCACACTCTACCTTTAAAATATTGTCGAGTGGATGAAGTTCCAGGTGATTAAGATATTGGCAATAGAAATTATGACTAACAGTAGAAACTGTAGATCCTGTGTCTAACAAAGCCTTCACCGTCTCACCAGCTATATTGATCATTACTTCCGTAGGGGTACCCACTAAATCAGCTGGTTTTCTGCTGTCAAGCTGCTGTGAGTGTATGAGTCCATCTAGACCAGGTGTTTCCCCTGCACGCCTGGTCCATTCCTGTTTAAAGGTTTACCATCATGAGCTGTCAAGGCCCTGCATCCCCGACTGATGTGGCCTAGTCTCCCGCACCGGTAGCATGTGGGCTCTGTCTGCTCATCAGCTTGCCCTTGTTTGTTCTGGGTCTTCCCACCTTGGTAGCTAGGTTGCCTATCTTTGCCCTTCTGCTGCTGATGCGGCTTCCTGTCTTGTTGATACTGTTTGACAGACGTGACATCTGCAGCCAGCTGGTGTATCATTCCTCTAATCTCATCCAGCTCTGTCCTGGAGGCTGAAGGGGATGGTGCCTCAACCGCAGATTTGGCAGGCTTAGGTACAGATTGCTTGCTAGTTTCTTTTGTCCTTGCAGCATGATCCTGTTCAACACGGCGTATTGCCACACGTAGCTTATCGAAGTTATCGTTTAATCCGTAGAGATGTCCAGTAGTGTCCTTCAACTTACCTGTCAACCCAGACCAAAACACAGTCCTCAACATTGAATCTTGTTTTGCCAAGGGAATGTTGTTGGCCTCTGCAGCTTTCGTAAATAAATCCTCCACGCTGAAACAGTCTCTGCAGGATCCTGTCTAGCACTGAAGAGGTTGGCTAACAACATTTCGGCTTGCTCAACTACGCCATACACACTGTCCATCTTCTCAAGGATCTTATCAATCCCAGCTTCGGGAGGAAGTCTTGATCTCACTCTGAGTGCTTCGCCCTTAAGACTACTCCTAATGGCCTGAGAAACTGTCTGATCGGGGTGACCTTCTCGCCTTATGCACTCCACTTGGCTTCTCCAGACATCATATGTTGCGTCTTTCTTCTCATCACCAGAGAATGGCGAGATCTTGGGGAAGTGCTGCATGGCTCCTAAGTTATAGAGAGGTGGCTTGGTCTCCGTCAATAGCTCAGTCTTTACCTCAGCATCACCCTGTCCTGCTAACCATGCCTTAAAATCCTCCAAAGTATCTAACTTTGGCTTTACCTTAAGAGATTTAAAATGACTTACCATCTTAGCAATGTCATCCTTTGACAGCTCATCCCCCATGATGTATGCCAGGGGTAGATAACACAACACAATACAAGATAATATGCATAAAAGTCTACAGAAAACTAATCAAATCTATGTAAATAAGCAACAAAATGACAATGTACCAAGCTCTCCCTGTCCCCTCCTAGAAAATTTTCATCCTGAAAATTTAAATGTGCAAGCAATAAAAAAACCCAACATAATATGCAGTGTCAAACATGTAAATACATATAAGATTTGCAAACGGAGTGATATAAACAAATAAGAACACAAACACAGGACATACATAAAAGGATAAGTAAATAAACAAACAACTAAGTACGGAATACCAAGAGAAAAACACAAAAATCCTGAGTGACAAAAAACAAACTAACACATTGTACTCACCGACCAGCAAAACAGGAATAAATAATCCACAAAGGAAAATAAATCCAAGCAAACCTGAACCCAGTACCCTTCAATCAACTAAGCATAGGTCCAAATCGTAGTCGTAGTCGGTCACAACACTCAACACAATAATAATGTAGTATACCCAAACTGGGTCACAATACAAGGCATTTTTGGATGAAAATACAAACAAAATTTACACACAAAATAATTCACAAATAAAGCACAAATAATAAGTAACACACAAAAATAATAACACGATACAATAAGGTAAGACAGTCAGCACCATCCACAACACGATTTACCTAATGTCAGTTCACAGGAAACACAGGAAAGTCCAAAATCGCAGGCGTTAACTCCACGAATTGGAAAGTTCTGCTGAAAACGTGTGTTTTTACCGGAAACAGGAAACAGGAAATCAGGAGGACACATGCGCAGACACGCTGAATGGTCGGAAGCTTCCGTACCTTTCCGGAGAAAGGTCCTAGTGTGACGTCACGTACGTTCGGCAAATATCGCTAGAAGTAGAATCCAATCATGATCACATATCGATGACAATCACTGGGGGCTCCAATGTGGCAGAGGGGGTAATTGGGGTACAGAAGACCACAACCTCTTGAGTTATCTTGTCATCTTTTATTTGACAAATTGAGTGAAACACCCTGTAACAAAACAAAATCACTCTACAGGAACTAAAATACACAGAGTACAGTATTACACCCAATACACAATTACAGCTGTCTGGTACAAGGGAGACAACTCTTACACGCATAACGCTTATACTAACATACAAATTACATTAGCGATCATAGTTTATACAATCGAACGTTTACAAATAATAGATATGACAGATTAGATAACAAAGCTGTCATTAAGCTTTACAAATAGCTTTTACACAATATATAAAAATACGCTATTTGATAAATTGTCAAATTATCAAATACGTTTTATAAAGAATCAAATTACAATAATCCAGCCAATTAAAACAACAGTAAATAGCATACAACATATCATACCTGTGTCGTGGCACAGAGCCATACACCAACTTGCATTTATGATGAACAACTTCAGCGACGAGCACAAGCACAACACATCATAAGAACGTAATATCACAACATGGGACATGACACACGGGCGTGGTTTTTAGGCGAGTAAATAGACTCGTAGCTAAAACATAATATTATTGATTAAATTCCACCCTGCTACAGTATGATGTGTTGTTGGTATGCTGTATGTGTGGTATGATGTATTGGTGGTATGTGTTTGTGGTATGATGTGTTTGTGGTATGATGTGTTGGTGGTATGATGTGTTGGTGGTATGATGTGTTGGTGGTATGCTGTATTGGTGGTATGATGTGTTGGTGGTATGTGTTGGTGGTATGCTGTATTTGTGGTATGTGTTGGTGGTATGTGTTGGTGGTATGATGTATTGGTGGTATGTGTTGGTGGTATGATGTGTTTGTGGTATGATGTGTTGGTGGTATGCTGTATTTGTGGTATGTGTTGGTGGTATGATGTGTTGGTGGTATGTGTTGGTGGTATGCTGTATTTGTGGTATGTGTTGGTGGTATGATGTATTGGTGGTATGTGTTGGTGGTATGATGTGTTGGTGGTATGATGTGTTGGTGGTATGCTGTATTTGTGGTATGATGTATTGGTGGTATGTGTTGGTGGTATGATATGTTGGTGGTATGCTGTATTTGTGGTATGATGTGTTGGTGGTATGTGTTGGTGGTATGCTGTATTTGTGGTATGATGTGTTGGTGGTATGAGGTGTTTTTGGTATGAATTATTTGCGTAAGATGTGTTGATGGTATGAATTGTTTCTAGTATGACATGTTTGAAGCATGATGTGTTCAATAACGTCATGAAAACCAACCCGGCAAGCCATGTATATACTGTTTCTCAAGGTAGCTAACCCTACATACCGAGTTGATGAGGTATATAGCATATAGCCGTCTGAATGGCAGCAATATTGAAAGATGCTTCATTTGGTGTATATTTTATGCTATATCATCTCATATTATGTCTATATATGATGAGTGGTTGGTGTCTCATTTCCAGCATCGCAAGTGTATCTGTTGTCCATGCAATCTACAACAAACATTGATATCTTGTCGATATATGGTATGTTGAAAATGTCCGTTGTCCTTTTAATGCAGAAACATTAGTATTCTGTTTATACAGCGTGTGTTACCTCATGAAAAAATAGAGAACATAAAAATGATTTGATCGAGTTAATGAATGCCGGTACAAACACTGCAACACAGACACCATACATATAAATAATACTTCATATGACACAACAAACACTTTGAAAACACACTTTAATACTCACAACACTACGTTCCACAAATTACAAAAACCACCACAACTATTAACACACACACTGCAACCACAGACTGTATATACCACACTAGATATCACAAACACTGCGTACCATATATACTGGAAAGAGCTGTAAGGTGAAACATATTTTTCAAACCACCCATGTGTTGTAAATATCACTAAAGGTGTCCATGAGAACACACAGCAAATAAATTTTAAACATGTAAGTTCAAAAGATGTGAATCTTCTTGCTAAAAAATTAGACTGTAAGTAATATACAGGGGTTGACGGCATATCTGGCAAAATGCTGAAATCTAGTACAGATGCCCTCGGTGCACCCCTAGCAGACCTTTTAACCGTTGTATGTCAAACTCTCATTTTCCTTGTACTCTTAAACAGGCTCAGGTCACTCAGATTTTTAAAAAAGTGACCAATTGAATAAAGAAAATTATAGACCTGCTAGTATCTTAACAACCATGTCAAAACTGTTTAACAGGATTGTTCATAATCAACTTGACAAATATTTTGACCCCATTTTTAACCCATACTTAACGGCCTATAGGAAGGGCCTCGGGTTCAAGTCTACTCTGCTGAGACTCCTTGAGGATTGGCGTCGGGCCTTGGACAACAGACAGCATATCGCAGCTATTCTGATGGATTTATCCAAGGCTTTTGGCTGCATACCATACAATCTGCTTTTGAAAAACTTGCAGGGATACATAATTTGTCCGCTGATTTTTAATATTTTTATTAATGACATTTTACGTTGCTTAACAGTGTACTTTATACAATTATGCTGATGACAACACTTTATCTAAGACCAGCAAATGTCTTACACACCTGAAACACTGCCAAGTGGAAGAGAGTAACTCCCTTATAGACTGGTTTTCTAGTAATGGCATGCAGGCCAACCGTGTTCCTCCATCCTGAGGTGACATCAGCTTCACCGACCCATCTCGGCCTAGGCAGGACAGGCGTGGTATCTGGTAATCAAAACCACATCATTTGGTGTCAAGTGTTTTTTAGCTCACCGGTTACGAGTAACCCTGAGCTAATACTATCACCCCGTCGTCCGCGTCGGCTCGTTGTCTGTGTCCCACCCCACTTTGAAGTTTTTAGGATAAGTTTCTAAGCCCAAAAGTATACACCTGACACCCTTCTTATTAGTTTATACATTCATTTGAGGTCTAGGAGTAATGTTATGGCAAAATCACGCAGAAAAAAAAAATGTGATTTTCTCGCATTTTACCATTTTGTGAACTTATGCTCTCACACCCCACACCCTTCTAATTTAGTTTATGCATTCATTAGATATCCAGGTATGATGTTATGACAAAATCATGCAAAAACATAAATGAATTTGTCGGCATTTTACCATTTCGTGGACTTAATTTTTTTTTTGGCACAAAAACCCTCTTTAAAGATGTTTGGGGTAGGTTTTGGAAACCTTGTAAGTTCACATCTTTCTTATTTGGTTGATACATTCATTAGAGGTCTAGGAGCGATATTATGTGACGTACACTTTCAAAATGACATGCTTGTACATACATAAAAAATGAATGCATAGTGTGATTGCTTCGCCGGGGAGCTTTCGCAATCATTGATTGCACTTTTTCGGCATAACCGTCTAATTTTGTTTTGGCCCCGGATATGACGCGACAGATGGCGTTACTGGTCAAGATTAAGTATGTGATTGGTCAATGAAGCGGTTAATGCAAAATGCAGATATACAGTTAAAAACGAAACAAAGTTAAAGGGACCTCACGGTAAACCAATATTTATTTTGTATTTTTTATCATATTATTGAGTATATCTTTTAAAAAAAGAACCTGATGAACAATAACCATTCAAATTTGATGATGTGTGTACATAAAAACATCAATTATCAATTATTAAAAGGTTATCAACAATCTGAATATGCAAAACTTTTGTGACATATACGATAAACGCATGCGAACAACAAACTAAAACACATGGAAACAAAAATGGCTTCCAATGTGAAACGACTGCGGTTTAAAACGATAACAGCTTCCACGATGAAGAGAATAATAAAAGGAAAATGGGTCAAACACAATCATAGAATTAAACTTGGGAAGCAGTACAATAAACTGTAACAGTTCAAACATGAAAACAGCAGTAATATGGACGCCGCTCGTATTCTGCTTGATTGTTTGATAGTAGGTCATGACAATCTCGGTCATATTACACAAACTCGGTAAGGTTTCCACAAGCTCGGTAAGATTTCCACAAACTCTGTAATAGTTCCACAAACTCGGTAATATTTATACAGTCTGTACCAGTACATCGCTACTGTCCCTATACTATATGAACAATGTTTACACTTATTTACATATAAATATGTGTGTCGTTATATATACAGAACGTGTTATTTAACATTTAAACCACTGTATAATATCGTTATCCAACTAACCCAGATGGAATATATATATATCGCCTTGTAAACTATCGTGTGTTTGTGCTGCCACAATTTCAAAACAGTCACGTAATGATTTAAAAATAATTTCCGCGCTTAATTTAGAGGGGGATTCCCAACTAAATCGAGTGGTCAAGCTGGACATAGGGATTGACTGTGAACATTGGGACAGCACAGAAACATAACTGGAAAGGGAACAAAACGCGTACATTCAGTGAAAATTGCAACGTTTTTACTGTGATGCCCCTTTTAAATTGAATGCAAGCTGAATAAGTGGATGCATCTATTCAAATGACACATTTGCAGTCTTATTATCACCAAAAATTATGCAAACTGATATATATCCGTGCTGAAACTGCGCATTTATTAATTACAATGTAGTTCGTTAACTTATTTCACCAGTAGTTTTACATTATAACCACCAGCATTAAAACTATGCCGTTTATCTTTTTTAAAAATATTTCTTGTTTTTATCTTTTTTTTTGCTTTATTTTTTTTTACTTTGTTACGTTGCCAGTTGTTTATATAGAAAATTCTAGTGGCGATCTTCTCATGGTCGACGCCATATTTGAAATTGTTTTTGTTACGTAGTGCATAGTAAGGTGGAGTTATTTCATCAAATATCGTGCGACGAATGTAATTTTGGGATATATACTGCTGCTGCTATTGGAGCTATCTAAGAAAGCAATACAACAATGTCGTGAGGTTTTCTCTGACGAGTGTGCCGATCCTGGTATCGGACAGCAAGGGGTTCTCGCTTAGAAAACACTAACCATATATCAAAAGTGAGAGCTGTCCGTTGGAATTATGGTGCATCTCTGGATGCATTCCCGAGGGGTTGTACAGATAAGCAAGGTGCTCTTTCCGCTATGAACAAAGATCCCGAGAATCTGGAGCAAGCTTTAAAGATAGTAGAACTGGCTTTAACCAACCAGCGTCTTATCTTCGGGTCCAAGAAGTCAGAGGTAAGAAGGGTGACATTTAGGGATGAATTTGAAGACTGCCAAGCCCAAGTCAGAGCAACGTCATTGGCTGATTCTTCGATCTGAGCAGAGGATTAGCAGGATAGAGAAGGCTGTTGAGAAGACTAACGAAAGATCGAAGGCCATCTTCACGCAGATATTCCTCTCCACAAAGGCCCCAATAAATCTAGTAGGAGCACTAAGTGTTTTCAATGCGCCAAGGAGAACCGTTTTGCTAGACATTGTTTGGCCAGATCCCCACAGCGAGACCGTGCACGCTCGCCGACGCCAGTACGAGAGGGGTCTTTACACAACATCGGGGTAAGACAGTAGGCAAACCTTTACCCCAGGAAGAAGACACTGGCCGACCCCATCAAGAATGCGAATTGTCCGATGTTGTCCTTTATGAGGGGCCCGACAGGAATATTATGCCATCAGTATACGCTTCAGTTATTCCTGGGCGATCAAGGTGACATTGAAGTTCGGGCATTGGTGGATACGGCAGCGCAGGTTTCCTTGATGATTTTGGCAACCAGCCATCAATTAGTGATTGGGGGTTCCTTTAAGGCAAAACCCGTACTTTGGGGAGTAGGAAAGGAGTCCAGACTGGTTGCTTACTGGGCTCGGAAGGTGCCAATAAAAGTCTGACCGAAGAGCATGGTATTTTGTTGTAGCGGACATTAACGATCAGGTTCTTGTCGGTATTGACCTACTGGAACATGGCAATGTTGTAATTGATTTGTCGGCTATGGTGTTGACCCCTCAATTCTGTCATTACCGTTATCCTTCGGTGTTCGCCTTAGGGGAATTCACAGGCTTGGATCGGCACAGACGAATATAATTTCTCCTCCGGCAATTTCCTGGAAGTGCAGTTTGCGGGTGACAAGACGAATGCAGACATCGTATTTCAGCCAAAGGATAGTGACACATCCCTAATGTCTCTAACCAATTACTTGATCCAGGAGGGACAATGTTGGTATGTAATACCTCTTCTAATTTTGTTACGGTTAACAAAGGAACAAACATGGGAAGTGGCGTGCAGCTAGCAGATGTAGTCAGGGATTTTGTGCCAGAGAAGGACGTCCGCTGGTTGTCAACCGACTCCCTGCAGGGACAGTCAGAGATGCCAACCCACCTAAAGGCTTTGTATAATCGGTCGGTGAATGGACTTTCTCCAGGGGAAGCCGAAAACCTGAAATGCTTGTTAAATGAATTATATCACATTTTCGTGAAAGATGATCTCGATCTTGAAAGATTCACTTGGAATATAAGGCACAGAATTTATAAAGGATATGCCAAACCCATACGTCAGCCTATGAGGATGATACCTCTTGGTTTTGAAAAAGAGGAAAACCAAATAAAGCAAATGTTGGATGGAGAGAGGTAAGTCAGAAAGAGCTCTGAACAATGTCACGGCAAAGGATGCCTTCTCCCTTCCTAATATCTCGGATTACATTGATACATTCCGGGGGACAGTGTTCATGAACTTTGGACATGGCCTTGGGATACGGTCAGGAGGAAATTGAAGCGGAAGATCGCCACAAGACTTCCTTTATTGCTAAATATGAGTTGTTGAACATAAGCGGCTTCTGTTTGACATTTGTAACAGGCCTTCCACCTTCAGCAGAGTAGTTCAACTGTACTTAATAAATGGTGAACCGTTGACTGATAATAAATGGTGAACCGTCGACTGAGTTTTCGTCGTGTTTGAAATCCTTGACTATTCCGAGACACCAATTCTTCCGTACAAGTTGACGGTCCCTCAAGGTAACACATATACATGCCATACACCAAGGTGCCTCCATATCTATTGTTTGTAGAAATCTCTCCCCAAAGTCTTCCTTACAAGATTTAAATATAGGCACTAATATATTAGTTCCGATAAGAAAAGGCAGACTTGTTGAAATTACTTTCGGGCACAACATGAAATAAACCACGTATTTCTTTTCTAGATGGTATATTATTCAATGTAGCTTCTTTAAATCCTAGATAAGGCAAAGCTGTAACTCCAGCACACTCAATGTCCAGTAACTCCGTCAGAGAGTTTGATGGTTTGATTTTGTTTTTGTTTTACGTCCTATTAACAGCTAAGGTCATTTAAGGATGGCCTCCCGTGCGTGCGACATGCATGCGTGTGGTGAGTGCGTAAAGCAGCAATGAGAGGACAAATGTTAGATTACACACCAACAAAGAGAGGACTTTGGGAAAAGAGGACTTTTTCGACGTCCCCTCTTTTCAAATTACCAAATCTCCTTTCTTTAACCCCCAAAATAGCAAAAAATGCTAAAAATACACCATCCTTTATTCTACCCCAAAATTCACTTTTGTGTAGGCACCTTTACACAAAACTGCCATTTGACTTTTTCACACACATATCGTATGGCGGAAATAACTGTTTGGTTAATGCAAAACTACCAGACAAGTTTTAAACGGAACGAAATGGGAAAACTACAACCGCAACAACTCGGCAAATATGCCGCCACGCTCACAATCATCATAAATGAACATTTGTGTTTATGATTATGGAAATACTCATACTTATTTGCTATTAATTTAATAAAATCTTTATAACCGAAATGTTTCGATTCGCAAATTGAATTGACCGCAACCAGAAGACAGCACTAGCCATCCGTCATGTCGAGGCGGGTGTCTCAGCGTCGCAGATGTGTCCTCTCGAAGTGTATATGTTAATTTAATTACTGACAAATGTTTTTAATATATATTTATTCATCAGTTTTGCATACATCTTTCACATCGGTTCGATGGTTCGGAACCATTTTTGTCACGGTCACTCGACTGGCTTGTCGTGGTATTGACACTTGTTTCAGCTGGGAGATTCCTTAGCCCTTAGTAAATCATTTAGAGCTGACAGTCGACATACTAACCGAGTAATTTACAACAATGTTTTATAATTTTCATTCAAGTTCAACTATTTAGCTAAATCTATTCCATAAGAGTACATCATCGTGTCAATCTAGTACATCGTAAACTGTAAAGTTCCGATGTTTTTTCAACATTTGTTTTCAAACACTCGTCTTGATTGCATTTACGTATACAGTGGTTGTATTAAATTTATATTTTTTGTGTTGAAAAAAAGACATATGTAGGCTTTCTTCAGGTAAATTATACCTCCGACAACGTTGGTTGAAATTAAGAGAAGAAATCACATTAAATGTACCTCTCTTCTAGTCTAATTCCTTTTAAGATCCTATTTTTTAATATCGTCGTTGATATAAGATATCATATAAGATCAATATTAGGCTATATATAGAGAATACATGGTCAATGTCCTTAAATATAAGTTGTATTTTGGCTAGGGTAAGGAAGGACAAAAGTAGCGAGCCACTTTTGTATTTCTGTCCCAAAATACAGCTTATATTTTAAGACACTGACCATGTATTCTATTTATCCTGCAACAATAAAAAATAATCATCAAAAACAATCATTTTGAAGTGAAATGGTGTCAAAAATGACAGAAATATGATCGCTTTGTAAACCTTGTTTCATTCACATTGAAGTAGATCAGTCTAATTAACGCACATGTTAAGATTCCAAAATACAGCTGTTTTCTGTCACTGCCTTTTACAGCAAAATTATATACGGTGGGTGTATTCCGACAATGCGATGGCAGTTGCAGGATAAACATATATAACGTCATCATTAATTAAGTTGTACCAAGTATTTAGCTATCATTAAAATGATGTTAAAATTCATCTATATTGTAAAATAATTTTTGATAATGTCTCGAACTTGTAAAAAGCAACGGAAAATGATCAAAATATCATTAAATTAATAATAAGGATACATTTCAGCATACAAACATTTGGTAGAATCAGCTTGTCTGACTGAGCCTGTCATCATCAAACTCTTAAGAATTTCTTGGAAAAAAAACAGTGTAGTATATTAAGGCTAAATTTAAATCTTCATTCACTGCTGTTACTCAAATGTCCTTTTCAGATATCCGGTAATATGTTTTCAAGTTAATTTGTTCACCAATACCAGTCAATGATGTTTCTGAACAAATTGGGTTCAAATCCTTTCATAACTTCATGACAAGTAGTGATTTAAAGAAATAACCTTTATTTCCCCTATTGGGCCCCGCCCCTTTGGCCCCTCGGGGGTCAGAGTCACCATTTATGCAAAATCTGTTCCCCTTTTGCCAAGGATGTTTCTGGCCAAATTTGGTCAAAATCCAATAAGAACTTCTTGACTAGTAGCGATTTAAAAGAATTACCTCTATTTCCCCTATTAGGCCCGGCCCCTTTGGCCCCTCGGGGGTCAGAGTCACCGTTTATTCAAAATCTGTTCCCCTTCCCTCAAGGATGTCTCTGAACAAGTTGGGTTCAAATCCATTCATAACTTTATGACAAGTAGCGATTTAAAAGAATTATCTCTATTTCCCCTATTCGGCCCCGCCCCTTTGGCCCCTCGGGGGTCAGAGTCACCATTTATGCAAAATCTGTTCCCCTTCTGCCAAGGATGTTTCTGGCCAAATTTGGTCAAAATCCAATAAGAACTTCTTGACTAGTAGCGATTTAAAGTAAATGTTGACGGACGACAGACGGACGGACGGACGGACGGACGGACGGACGGACGGACGGACGGACGGACGCTGCGCCATGACATAAGCTCACCGGACCTTCGGTCCAGGTGAGCTAAAAACCTGTCACATGTATACATATATACATAATCAATAAGCCGGATAAGAAAAACAATTGAGCTAAGATAAAATATCGTGAATCACTGCAAACCTGCACTGAGATTAGTGCGAGTCTACATGTACAGTATGTAGGTGTGTAACTATAGCATCATGATATAGGGATTGAACAATGTTTTTATTGTTTACTGTGACATGAATGCAATGGGATGCAGACATATAGCGCTATATATTTAATATGTCTGTATCCCATAGCGTTCATACAACCATTAATGCAATAAAAACACTGTTCAATGCATATATTTACATCAAACAATCATGAGTTGTAAGATGGTTTCATCAAATACAGCAGGATATGTTACCTATGACACTGATAAAATTTATGTAAACAGATAAAAATTGTAATGAACACAAATACAATGTTATATCAGGCATATTTCCATCATTGAATGAATTCAGATATATAATTACTGACTTTTATTAGTAGTCATGCTGGCTTAAAGGTCGGGGATGACCTACATAAAAAACGGGTGGTTAGCAATTAAGCTGATAAGGGAGTAGGAGGGGCTACAACAGCCTTTGCTGCTGCTGTAAACACAACCACATGGGCCTAAACCACGTGTACATGGTCACAGCAATACAGAGGCACTACAGTATAACCAACAGTCATTGTTGATTTGATACAGCCTGCATATTTATTTAGAAATATTCAAATTAAACATAGACATTTCTATTTACATGCAAAAAAACCCTATTTGATTAAATATATCTTAATTTCAAATACAGACATTTATTTTTCTTATATATAAACGAGTTATGATATCTTTATGAATAGGGTCGCTATTATTATTATGTACTATACATCATTCTGTATTCAATTCAAACATGTAAATTATATCTGAATATTTGTCAGGAAGAGATATCAATTTGTATTTAGCATTCTAGATAATAATTATCTGAATAAATACTAGATATCTGGATAAATAGGATAAATAAAACCTGAAATATAGTATATATGCCTATACCATAATCACAAATTATTAACCCACTTAGTCACATTCAGATGAATTTCCGCCTCGGGGTTGTACAGATGATTTTTTGCAAATTATTGAATTGACAGCTGAAATGACAAGATACCAAATACTTTGCATCAAAACAATAGAGGATGCTGATGAACTTTTCGTTGCTTTCTTACTATCAGAATCTGAGATCCGTCATCCGTAATGCAAAACGTAACTGCTTGGGAAAAGTTCCGGCCTATCACAAGGAGACTTAACACGAACATACCGCAGCTTCCCAAAACCAACATACGCACTCACCACACGCACGGGAGGCCGTCCTTAAATGACCTTAGCTGTTAATAGGACGTTAAACAAAATAAACCAAACCAAACCAAACCAAATGGGAAGCGTGAAGAGTTTATAGTTTGATGATTGCTGAATTATGAATAATTAACAATTACATAATTTTTCTTTTGATTTCTTAATAAATTGGTAAATGCTGCTTTAAATATGTTTCTGTTGTGTTTAAAGCTGAAGACATGGCGATATTTACTGCCATTTATTGATATTTTTTTCACATAACTAGGGGTCATGTAATAAGACAAATTATGATAACACTATCATGACGTCACGTGTAGCTATGGCGTCATAGTCCATATGTGTGTTAATGTGAATATTGTATGGATATACCGGAACCGCCGCTCGGAGAAATGGTGCCCATGTACATTCGAATTTTCCCCATTACCCGTACATGTGAAAAGACTTTAAAACAATTCATCCATTCGTCATGCAATTAAATTTTAAAGTCACAATATATTCTTTTTATGAAATCTATGGTCTGTATAAATTGCAGGCAATGTTGAGTAAAAGATACTTTAATGCTTATTTTTACATTATTTACTCATTTTGGGGGTCTCTGCTTAAAACTTGTTGAGTTTGACCATGAAAACCGTTTATCAAAGATGGTTTCATCCACAAGATGGAACAGCCATTTGGACGGTGATCAAATGACGTCTCCACGTCAACATTAGTGACGTCATAATGGTCACGTTTTGGATGTCAATTATATAATCATCTGCCCTGCAGGTAGGGCGTAAGAATTGTACCTGCTACCCCCATTGCATGATCGTAAGAGGCGACTAAACTTGGGATCTTATCTTTTCTCTTCTTTCTTGATAACATTCTTCTTCCTAATGTCTCCCTTGACGCTGCCCTGCAGGTAGGGCGTAACCCCATTGCATGATCGTAAGAGGCGACTAAACTTGGGATCTTATCTTTTCTCTTCTTTCTTAACAACTTTCTTCTTCCTAATGTCTCCCTTGACAATGCCTCACTTTTGGCCTTTAGTTGAGCGTTCGCCCCTGTGAGGAAGGCTTTGGGTTCTGTCCCCTGGCCGAGACATACCAAAGTCTTTAAAAATGGTAGTTGCTGCTCCTGCTTAGCGCTCAGCAAATTAGGAGTGGGACGACTGGTTCGCCCGTTGTCAGTATAATGTGACCGGGTGGGGTGTGCTGCTGGGTGTCTCCGGCAGTATGCTTCAGTGAGGTAGCACTCTAAATCGGCAAAAGATCCGGTCTATCACAAGGAGACTTAACACAAACATACCGCAGCCTCCCAAAACACACCCACGCACTCATCACACGCATACATGTCGCACGCACGGGAGGCCGTCCTTAAATGACCTTAGCTGTTAATAGGACGTTAAACAAAATAAACCAAACCAAATCTCCCTTGACAATGCCTCACTTTTGGCCTTTAGTTGAGCGTTCGCCGCTGTGAGGAAGGCTTTGGGTTCTGTCCCCTAGCCGAGACATACCAGAGTCTTTAAAAATGGTAGTTGCTGCTCCTTGCTTAGCGCTCAGCATATTGGGAGTGGGACGACTGGTTCGCCCGTTGTCAGTATAATGTGACCGGGTGGGGTGTGTTGCTGGGTGTCTTCGGCAGTATGCTTCAGTGAGGTAGCACTATAAATCGGCATAAGTTCCGGCCTATCACAGATCCATCCTAATCCAGATGGTGTTCCATACATAGGTCATTTGTGGACTAAATCTGACCACTAGCCGAGAGAACTTGTGTGATACTTATTCTAGACTGTAAATCTTGATGGAGTAGATTAACTCTGGTGGTGATTGCTTTATACATATTTGTTTAGGAAAAATGTGAGATAATTGGATTAGTGTAATTCCTGTAATATATATGTGCCTCAGGGATCCAAAATGTTGATAAGGTAGGAGATTTTGTTTACTCAGCATACGTAGCTAGGGTCATAGCAGCGCTGTGTATGTAAACTTCCGGTATCAACTTCCGGGGAGGCAAATTCAAATTTCAAATTTGATTGACAGCCTCTAACATTGGCAAATAAACATTTTACATCAGGATTAAAACTAAATGAGATTTTTTAAAAGAAAACCCATTACCCTCTTCAGATTCCTCACAAGAATATCTTCATCCCCAACAAAATTAGTAACATCAGTTTTATTGAAAAACACGAATTGATAGAAAATCCTTCTCTGAAGTGAAGGCAGCCAAAGTTTTGCATATTCCTCCATTTTCCAGAGTTGTCTCCTTTTATACCACATCCCCGGTCTTTAAATGATGATATATTATATAAATGTTTTCACACATATTGTGAACGCAATAGTAACCAAACATATGGGGGATATCTTCATTAAACTTGCTACACATGTTACTTATGTAGAGAGGACATTTATGAAGGTCAAGGTCGGAGATCAAAGGTCAAGGTCACATGTAGGGATTCAGCTTGTGAATGTGATAAAAGACCAAACAGTTTGAACAAAGGACTGTTTATAATGATTTTCATTGTGAAATGTCAAGGCTGAGGCTTACATGTGATTTGTGGGGGAATGCTATGCTTTGCGTTGCCCTTGTTGAATAATAGGTTTTCAAATTTTCCTTGGCTAAAACCAATAGGAATTTAAAATTTTGTTTCAGACCGTCTTATCCAAAAAAACAAAGTATTTCGAATTATCTGGCCCCAACTAACATTGTTACTGATTTAAACTATAAATCCAAAACATGGATGCCATGTTTTTTAATGTTTGTTTTACATTAATACCTACTAGGAATAGGGAGAAAGAACAAAATAGCACCACTTTATACAAATATATATTTATAAGCTCAAGTGCCCTGAGAATCAAACTCAACAATTGGCATGAAAATATGAAATAAATTTTGAGGAGCCATGACTATATAAAGACTGTACTCTAATCATACCAATATTTGTCCAAATTCTTTATAAAAAAATAGTTTGCATGTTCCTATGTATGCAAATCAGATTATGCATATATATTCAATTGAGACGGCAATGACGTATCATTTTCAGAATATTAAATGGATAGAGGTTTTTCATTGAAATATCAACTTACCAAACTGATTAAAAATAAAATATAAATTAACATCCTCGCGCTCCCTCCCAAAAATTAAAAAGGAACACATTTTACAGGTACTTGTTTAAATTATGTACTGTGTGCAGTATTTTTAAAAATAATTTGTAACTATATATTAATTTGTTATCCCCGTTATTTTGACAAGATAACCCATGTTTATTTCATGGATCTGTTCAAACTTTGCATGGGTTCGGCACAATATGATGGCCATAGATTCTTCAGGGTCTGTCAACGGGAATCCCCTGTTTAAGGTTGTAGTTATATGGTACCATGTACTTTTCATTTGTAATTATATAGCCTCACCTGTGATAACTAAAACGTTAGAATCGGCGATAGGTTTAAGAAGGAAAGCAAACATTCATCACAAAATGAGTTGCGCAAGGACTTAGTGGAAAAGGAAATGTATTCAAGAAAGTACAGTATATATACCGGTAATATTCTTCTAAAACTACTTCAAAGACATCAAAATTGAATTACAAGTCAGAAATTTCAGGCTTAGATTTATGAAATGAATTTGTCTGACAGTATATTTGGATAAATATGCAAACAAAAATGTTTATGGAGGAACAGTTTTCCCTTTTGTTCCTGTAGTTGCACATATGTACCTGTACATTCGCTCCAGGAGTTTACTCGTTTGGAAGATGTATTGTGATCACATCATTACATTTATAATTTGATATGTAACAGTTTTGATCATCATAGCAGGTCAGTTCATATTAGCACTATTGATTACTTAAGTATCTGTATCCAAACCAATTTGGTTGATATTACCTCTGTGTTGCAATATATGTATATGTGGATCTTGAGCTTGTTATACTTTCAAATAAAGATTTCCAGCATAAACATCAATGTATTTGAATTAATTGATTGATAATTAAGACAATGATATGACCATTTTATAATACCTGTACATTTGGTTAGGTTAAAGGAATGTGCATATGACAATATTGTTTCAGTGATCATTTTCAAAAATAAGGCAAATTTTAAAAATTATATTTATAGATTTTTAATATATGCATATCTTTAAATTGATAGGGCTGCAGGTAGTTGACAGGTTTTGTTCAGATCCTAGCAACATCAATGGAAGTCTGTGTCGAAACTCACACCCAGATCAATACGGTCTAAATTTGACCGGTGGCTTATCCAGATGATGTTTTTTTTACAAAATGTCTTGTTTACATGATACAAAATGTCCTGTCTGCATGTTACACAAATTTAAAATGTCCTCTGTCTGCATGCTACACAAAATGTCCTCCGTCTGCATGTTACACAAATTTAAAATGTCCTCCGTCTGCATGTTGCACAAATTTAAAATGTCCTCCGTCTGCATTTCACACAAATGTAAAATGTTCTCCGTCTGCATTTCACACAAATGTAAAATGTCCTCTGCATGTTACACGAAATGTCCTCTGTCTGCATTTCACACATGTAAAATGTCCTCTGTCTGCATGTTACACAAATCTAGAATGTCCTTTCTGCATGCTACACAAATATAAAATGTCCTGTCTGCATGATACAAATTTAAAATGTCCTCTGTCTGTATGTTACACAAAATGTCCTGTCTGCATGACACACAAATTTAAAATGTCCTGTCTGCATGTTACACAAATTCGAGAATGTCCTCTGTCTGCATGCTACACAAAATGTCCCCTCTCTGCATGTTACACAAAATGTCCTCTGTCTGCATGCTACACAAAATGTCCTTTCTGCACGTTACACAAAATGTCCTCTGTCTGCATGTTACACAAATTCGAGAATGTCCTCTGTCTGCATGCTACACAAAATGTCCCCTCTCTGCATGTTACACAAAATGTCCTCTGTCTGCATGCTACACAAAATGTCCTGTCTGCACGTTACACAAAATGTCCTCTGTCTGCATGTTACACAAATTCGAGAATGTCCTCTGTCTGCATGCTACACAAAATGTCCCCTCTCTGCATGTTACACAAAATGTCCTGTCTGCACGTTACACAAAATGTCCTCTGTCAGCATGTTACACAAAATGTCATTTTGTATGCCATACGTGTAAGGGCGAGTGCGTATGCGTGTTTTGGGATGCTGCGGTATGTTCGTGTTAGGTCTCCTTGTGATAGGCCGGAACCTTTGCCGATTTATAGTGCCGTCTCACTGAAGCATACTTCCGAAGACATCCAGCAGCACACCCCATCCGGTCACATTATACTGACAACGGGCGAACTAGTGGTCCCACTCCAAATATGCTGAGCGCTAAGCAGGAGTAGCAACTACCATTTTTAGGTCATCCTATAGCCATCATGCTTCGTCCGTCGTCGTCCGCCGTCCGCCGTGCGCCGTCCGTAAACTTTTCACATTTCAATCTTCTTCTCAAGTTCCACCAGTGGGATTAAGCTGAAACTTGCCTGAAATGATCCTGAGATGGTCCTGACCAAGTGTTGTTTGTTTTTCGGGTCAGTCCGAAATCCAAGATGGCCGACATAGCCGCCATTTTGAAAACACATTTTAAACTTCTTCTCAAGTTCCACCAGTGCTGTTGGGCTGAAACTTGCCAGAAATGATCCTGAGATGATCCCGACCAAGTGTTGTTATTTTTCGGGTCAGTCTAAAATCCAAGATGGCCGCCATCTTGAAAAACACATTTTAAACTTCTTCTCAAGTTCCACCAGTGCTATTGAGCTGAAACTTGCCTGAAATGATCCTGATATGATCCCGACCAAGTGTTGTTATTTTTCGGGTCGGTCCAAAATCCAAGATGGCCGCCATAGCCGCCATCTTGAAAAACACATTTAAAACTTCTTCTCAGGTTCCACCAGTGCTATTGAGCTGAAACTGGCCCGAAATGATCCTGATATGATCCCGACCAAGTGTTGTTATTTTCGGGTCCGTCCGAAATCCAAGATGGCCGCCATAGCCGCCATCTTGAAAAACTTATTTTAAACTTGTTCTCAAGTTCCACAAGTGCTATTGAGCTGAAACTTGCCTGAAATGATCCTGATATGATCCCGACCAAGTGTTGTTATTTTTCGGGTCGGTCCGAAATCCAAGATGGCCGCCATAGCTGCCATTTTGAAAACACATTTTAAACTTCTTCTCAGGTTCCACCAGTGCTATTGAGCTGAAACTTGCCTGAAATGATCCTGATATGATCATGACCAAGTGTTGTTATTTTTCGGGTCGGTCCGAAATCCAAGATGGCCACCATAGGCGCCATCTTGAAAAACACATTTTAAACTTCTTCCCAAGTTCCAGCAGTACTATTGAGCTGAAACTTGCTTGAAATGATCCTGATATGATCCCGACCAAGTGTTGTTATTTTTCGGGTCGGTCCGAAATCCAAGATGGCCCCCATAGCCGCCATTTTGAAAACACATTTTAAACTTCTCAAGTTCCACCAGTGCTGTTGGGGTGAAACTTGCCTGAAATGTTCCTGAGATGATCACGACCAAGTGTTGTTATTTTTTAGATTGGTCTGAAATGCAAGATGGCCGCCATATCCGCCATCTTAAAAAACACATTTTAAACTTCTTCTCCAGTTCCACTGGTGCCATTGAGCTTGAAATTGGTGAGGATGTTAAGGAAGGAGTGCCAACAAAGTGTTGCTATTTTTTCGGCCTTGTAAAAACTTTGGCATGGCAGCAATGGCAGCCATTTTGTAACATGATTGCGCAATCATGGTTTTCCTGAACAACACCTATTTCAAACTTCTCAAATTCCACTGGTGGGATTCAGCTCTAACTTACCAGAAATGATCCTTAGATGGTCCAGACCAAGTGTTATTATTTATTGGGTCGGTCAGATATCCAAGATGGCCACCATGGCCAACAGTGCCACTATATACTTGCTACAGAGAATGCATACTACAATAATATAAGGGTTTTAATTTAGAGTCAGATGACCGTTAAGGCCCCTGGGCCTCTTGTTAAAGACCCTGGTATGTCTCGGCTAGGGGACAGAGCCCAAAGCCTTCCTCATAGCGGCGAACGCTCAACTAAAGGCCAAAAGTGAGACATTGTCAAGGGAGACATTAGGAAGAGAAAGTTTGTGAGAAAGAGAAAAGACAATATCCCAAATTTAGTCGCCTCTTACGATCATGCAATGGGGGCAGCAGGTACAATTTCTTACGCCCTACCTGCAGGGAAGATGGTGGCAAATAGCTAAGTCATTTGGCAAAATTACTAATAACTGCACTCAATCCTTTCCTCTAAAAAATAACAATGAAATTCTTATTGATCCACACGATAATCTGAAGCATTAAACTATTTCTTTACTAACATTGCTTCTGATATTGTAGACACTAACCTACCTGAGTTACCTCCCCTGACCGATTTTGAACTTTCTGATATTTATATAACTGAGCAAGATATTGTTGACCAACTACATATTCTTAATAAAAACAAGAGGCCAGAGGCCTGTATCGCTCACCTGGTTTCGTGAGATATGAAACAAGAATGATGCTGAAGTATATTTTTCGCTGGTATTGCTATGTCAATATATATCAGAAGCATTTTATATGGGTACATGTACATTGGTTTTATTTTAATACTAAAAATTCGAAAAAGTGCATTAATCCATGAAATGATATTGACTTTTGGTTCGACCTCATAGGGATGCTACCACACAAATGTGAGTGATATACATTGCTTAGTTTCAGAGAAGAACTTGTTTAGATCAATTGACCCCCTTTGACCCTGACCTCTGCCCCTTTGGGGGTCAGCTCCTTCCTTTATGCAATTTTGAATCCCTACCCAAATAGGATGCTACCAGTCAAACCATTGCTAAGTTTCAGAGAATAAGTTGTTTAAATCAATTTAGCCAAATTGACCCCTTTTGGCCCCACCCCTCAGCCCCCTGGCAGCCCGGGTCAACCCCAACATTTTTACAATTTTGAATCCCCACCCCATAAACATGCTACCATACAAATGTGAGAAATTTCCATTGCTTAGTTTCAGAGAAGTTGTTTTAACTAATTGACCAATTTTGGCCCGCCCCTCAGGCCCCTTGGGGGCCGGGGTCAGCCCCACTATTTGTACAATTTTGAATCCCCATCCCATAGGGATGCTACCCGGGAAATATGAGCGATATCCATTGCTTAGTTTCAGAGCAGAAGTCGTTTATTTCAATTTTGCAAAACTGACCCCTTTTGGCCCTGCCCCTCAGCCCCCAGGGGGGTCAGCTCCGTCATTTGTACAATTTCAAATTCCTACCCCATAGGGATGCTACCAGGCAAGTATGAGTGACAGCCATTGCTCGGTTTCAGAAAAGTCGTTTATATCAATATAGCCAAATTGACCCCATTCGGCCCCGCCCCTCAGGCCCCAGGGGGGTCAGCCCCATCATTTGTACAATTTTGAATCCCCACCCCATAGTGATAATACCAGGCAAATATGAGTGACAGCCATTGCTAGGTTTCAGAGAACAATATAGCCAAATTGACCACATTCGGCCCCGCCCCTCAGGCCCCTGGGGGGTCAGTCCCATCATTTGTACAATTGTGAATCCCCACCCCATAATGATGCTACCAGGCAAATATGAGCGATAGCCATTGCTTGGTTTCAGAGAAGAAGACGTTTATATCAATATAGCCGGATTGACCCCTTTTGGCCCCGCCCAGAGGCCCCCAGGGGGTCAGCCCCATCATTTGTACAATTTTGAGTCCCCTACCCATAGGGATGCTTCAGACATAATTTGTTCAAATTCTGATCAGCGGTTATGAAGAAGAAGTCAAATAAGTCAATTGTTGACGGACGGACGGACGACAGACTGACGGACGACAGACGCCACGGTATGGCATAAGCTCACCTTTGTCCTTCGGACCAGGTGAGCTAACAAACCAGCTAGACCTGATAGTATCTTACCAATTATTGTAAAACATATTTCGCCATCCTTAGTTTATCCACTGAAACCATTGTTCAACAAGAGGCCCAGGGGCCTAAAGGTCATCTGACTCTAAATAAAAACCCTTATATTATTGTAGTATGCATTCTCTATAGCAAGTATATAGTGGCACTGTTAGCCATGGTGGCCATCTTGGATTTCTGACCGACCCAAGAAATAACACTTGGTCTGGACCATCTAAGGATAATTTCTGGTAAGTTAGAGCTGAATCCCACCGGTGGAATTTGAGAAGAAGTTTGAAATAGGTGTTGTTCAGGAATACCATGATTGCGCAATCATGTTACAAAATGGCCGCCATTGCTGCTATGTCAAAGTTTTTACGAGGCTGAAAAAATAACAACACTTTGTTGGCCCTCCTTTCTTAACATCCTCACCAATTTCCAGCTCAATGGCACCAGTGGAACCAGAGGAAGAAGTTTAAAATGTGTTTTTTAAGATGGCGGATATGGCGGCCATCTTGGATTTCAGACCAATCTAAAAAATAACAACACTTGATCGGGATCATCTCGGGCAAGTTTCAGCCCAACAGCACTGGTGGAACTTGAGAAGAAGTTTAAGATGTGTTTTTGAAGATGGTGGTTATGGTGGCCATCTTGGATTTCGGACCGACCCCAAAAATAACAACACTTGTTTGGGATAAAATCAGGATCATTTCTGGCAAGTGTCAGCCCAACAGCACAGGTGGAACTTGAGAAGAAGTTTAAAATGTGTTTTCAAAATGGCGGCTATCTTAATAATTATAGAACCATTGATGTTACATCTGTCTTTATTACAAGAGATCCCAGAGGGATCTTGGCGCCCACCATTGAATGATCTTTATAGGTTCCATGTCAGATTGATCTTTTCTCTACTTTTCCCTTCCTCTAAGTCTTACTAATCTGTGTAAATTCAGAAACAGCCCTCTAGTACTTTTCAAACAAGGGGAACCTATATATAAAATTTAAGATTAAGCGATAATGGCTGTCTGTCGGCCATGTTGTTTTCAGATTGGTCCCAAAATGCAACACCAGGGACCAAGGAGAACCTACATATGAAATTTGAGAAAGATCCCTTCAGTAACTTCTGTAAAATAGCGATAACAAACTTCAATTGTCAAAATACAAGATGGCTGCCTGTCGGCCAGGTTGTTTTCTGATTGGTCTCAAAATCCAATATGCATAACTAGGCACAGAGGGCAACCTACATATGAAATTTGAGAAAGATCCCTTCAGCCATTTCTGATAAATAGCGATAACAAAATTCAATTGTCAAAATCCAAGATGGCTGGCTGTCGGCCATGTTGTTTTCCTATTGGTCCCAAGATGAAACTACAGACCAAGGGGAACTTACAAACAAGTTTGAGAAAGATCCCTTCAGTACTTTCTGAGAAATAGCGATAACAAACTTCAATTGTCAAAATCCAAGATGTCTGCTTGTCGGCCATGTTGTTTTCCGAAAGGTCTCAAAATGCAATATGCATATCAAGGCAACGAGGGGAACCTACATATACAATTTGAGAAAGATCCCTTGAGTACTTTTTCAGAAATAGCGATAACAAACTTCAATTGTCAAAATCCAAGATGGCTGCCTGTCGGCCATGTTGTTTTCCGATTGGTCTCAAAATGCAATATGCATAACTAGGCACCCCGGGGGAACATATATATGAAATTTGAGAAAGATCCCTTCTGTACTTTCTGAGAAATAGCGATAACAAACTTCAATTGTCAAAATCCAAGATGGCTGCCTATCGGCCATGTTGTTTTTCGATAGGTCTCAAAATGCGATATCCATAACTAAGAACCAAGAGGAACCTACATATGAAATTTAAGAAAGATCCCTTCAGTACATTCTGAGAAATAGCGATAACAAACTTCAATTGTCAAAATCCAAGATGGCTGCCTGTCGGCCATGTTGTTTTCCAATAGGTCTCAAAATGCAATATGCATAACTAGGCACCAAGGGGAACCTACATATGAAATTTGAGAAAGATCTCGTCAGTGCATTCTGAGAAATAGCAATAACAAACTTCAATTGTCAAAATCCAAGATGGCTGCCTGTCGGCCATGTTGTTTTGCGATTGGTCTCAAAATGCGATATGCATAACTAGGCACCAAGGGGAACCTACATATGAAATTTGAGAAAGATCCCTTCAGCACTTTCTCAGAAATAGCGATAACAAACATCAATTGTCAAAATCCAAGATGGCTGCCTGTCGGCCATGTTGTTTTCCGATTAGTCTCAAAATGCGATATGCATAACTAGGCACCAAGGGGAACCTACATATGAAATTTGAGAAAGATCCCTTCAGTACTTTCTGAGAAATAGCGATAACAAGAATTGTTTACGGACGGACGGACGGAGGGACGGAGGGACGGACGACGGACCACGGACGCTGGGCGATTTGAATAGCCCACCATCTGATGATGGTGGGCTAAAAATGTTGGAAAAGACTATTTTTAAATATACTTATAATTATATTTCTAGTCATAATATGTTAAGTGAACACCAGTCAGGTTTTCGACCCATTGACTCAACAGTAAATCAGTTAACTGATATTTATAATACTATATGTAATAATTTAGACCAAGGTAAAGATTTGCGCTTTGTTTTCTGTGATATAAGTAAAGCTTTTGATAGAGTATGGCATTCAGGTCTCTTACAGAAATTAACAAGAGGCCCATGGACTTTAACGGTCAGCTGAGATTTGAATATTTCAGTTAACTTAATTGACCTTTTTTGAACCCACCCATCAGCCCCTAGGGGTCAGTCAGGGCCAACATGTGTATACATTAAGCTGTCATCCAATGCTGATAATGTTTACAAAGTTATAATGAATTCCGATAGAAATCAAACAAATAATAGTCAAAAATGTGATTTCCCTATATAAACTATAGTAAAATCTATCCCCTCCCCAGGGGCAAACTTGTGACCCCAGGGTCATGAAGTTCATTACATTAGTAAACCACTAAAAGACCCTTCCACCTGTGAAGAGTATTTGATTCTGTCTTAATTGGATCTTGATCAGAAGATTTTTGAAATTTCAGTCTATTTGACCCTTTTTAGCCCCGCCCATCAGCCCCTGGGGGTCAGTCAGGGCCTACATGTGCATACCATCAAACTGCCATCCAAAGCTGATAATGTTAACCAAATAAGAATGAACTCCAATAGAAATCCCACAAATAATAGTCAAAAATGTGATTTCCCTAAAGGGAACAACCAACCAATTGAAAAAATAAATTTTTGAAATAGCCCCTGTGTATAGAAAGTTGAGCCAAGTCCGATTGATTTTTTTCCCAAAAGTTCAGGTAATAACAATTAACAGGTAAACATTTCAGATTTTTGAGAATTTTTACTGCGAAATTCACCCATTTTCAAAATGGCTACCCTGGAGAAAATTTGAGCTGAAGGACCCAACTTTTTTTTTTGGATTAAGTATTATATCAGACCCTAAACTTTTGTTATAAACCATAATTGTCATATTGAATTCAAGAATTTGAATGAAATACTCCAAAACGTTAACACTAAAGTCTATGGGAAAACAATTGGTTGGTCTCTATAAACTATAGTAAAGTTTACCCCCTCCCCAGGGGCAAACCTGAAACCCCTGGGTCATGAAATTCACAATTTTGGTAAAGCACCTTAAGACCCTTCCATCTATGAGTGTTTGATTCCACTATATCTGAGAGAAGAGAAGAAGCTTTTTGAAGTTTTAGTCAATTTGAACCTTTTTAGACACGCCACTCAGGTCCCTTGGGGGTGGGGACCATATAATTCACAATTTTGGTTGACCTTTAGCCATAGAAGCTTCCTGCCAAATTTCATTGAATTTGGTTATGGGGTTTTGGAGAAGTCGAAAATGTAAATTGTTTACGGACGCACGATGACGGACAAAAAGGGATTAGAATAGGTCACTTGAGACTGTCTCAGATGACCTAAAAACATGGAATTAAAGGTATATTATTTGATTGGTTCAAAGCTTATCTATCTGACAGAAAACAAAGGGTTGTCTTTGAAGGTAGCAAAAGTCCCATTCTTGAAGGGTTAAGTGAATCTTTATTTATTTGACTTTTATTTAATAACGTACCAGTTCATTATACTGATATACCTTTCTATTTCTTCTGTTCATTAATGACATCACCAATAATATATACAATATGTAAAACTCTTTGCTGATGACACCTCCCTCTATGTTATAGTACACAATAATAAAGTTTCAGAAACCTATTATTGAGAAACAAAATATTTTTTAACTAGCATAGTCCAAAACTGGTGAGGAAAGTTTCAGAAACCTATTAAATGGAATCAAAATAGTTTTTAACTAGCACAAAGTTTTCTTCAACAAGTAACAACTAGCAAAGCCACTTGCTTTGATTAAACAAAAATATAACTTGAAACATAATATAACTTAACACCAAGTGTACAAAGTGAGTCAAAATAATTCAGTTGATAGGTACATGTGTAGAGTTGACTATAAAACAGTGGAGTTTACCTTAATTGTTGTTTATGCACTATGTAGCATGTACTGACCAGTGGCTACATAGTTCAGTGGTCTATTCCCTAACGAGAACTTTCAAAAATCATTTACTGATTATGAAACCTTGATTTCACAATGCTACAAGTTTAATTTCAATTTCAAACTATTGTGGTAAACCATAAATTTATCTATTAATATTTCAGTATGCAATTACAAAATATAAATAAGAATGTGCTTCTGGGTAGAATGTAAACTGTGTATTGCCTTTTGCTAGTGGTAAACCATACATTTATCTATTAATATTTCAGTATGCAATTACAAAATATAAATAAGAATGTGCTTCTGGGTAGAATGTAAACTGTGTATTGCCTTTTGCGAGATTATATAAGTATGCAGGGATTGAGCAATGTGGCTGGACTGTTTCCCTTATACCGAGGAGAAACATATATCATTACTCAGCTAATACATGTCATGATAAAATATGCTAAAACGTATTGTTAACAAATCGAATGATTTCTCCAGGGCTACTAATAATCGAAAATAATAAACAGATGGAGTAATTTTAAGTCTTTGACTATCTAATACGATCAAATAACGAAATGTACAAACCTGTATTTTTGTAACAGTTCCTACAAAGGCGGTAAACAGCAACCGTCACGTCAAGTTGTTTTTTTAGAAGGAGCCAGTTCTTTTTTTATTTTGCGGAATGCAAATATATCCCATACTTTTGACTTTGCCTTTCAACTCCAAAGGTTGTCGTATAGCTCTTTTCCAGTATCCGTTGTAGTGGCAATTGCCAAGAAGTCGACGACGATACAACCGTCCGCCATCTTTATTCTCAGGTTATATAGTATAGAGTGACTTCCCTTGATTCAGTCGCGTTCGATGATCGATTATTGAAAAACTGCGTTCGATTCGTCAACCGATCATAACCGATGATCGGTGCACCCCTAGCGCGAAGGAACTGAACAATTTACATCAGACACAAATGCTGGATATATAACAATTGAAAGTAAAGATTCGAGCTTAGGGGATAAAAGACCAGTGTTTAAAAACGTTGACCGAATTGGCAAGTTATAACAAACAAAATAACTATTGACTTAAGTGAGTTTTGTTATAAATTTCGTCATAAAGGTGCACACTAAGTTTAAAAAAAATATAAAATGATTTGGAGCAAGAAAACCAAAAAAGGCCCATACTGAACAGTCCAAACTCAGCATATCTAACTATACCGGAGAGAGTTTGGTTTATTTTGTTTTAACGTCCTATTAACAGCTAAGGTCATTTAAGGACGGCCTCCCGTGCGTGCGACATGCATGCGTGTGGTGAGTGCGTATGTGGTTTGGTTTGGTTTATTTTGTTTAACATCCTATTAACAGCTAAGGTCATTTCACTGAAGCATACTGCCGAAGACACCCAGCAGGACACCCCACCCGGTCACATTAATAATGATAACGGGCGAACCAGTCGTCCCACTTCTAATATGCTGAGCGCTAAGCAGGAGTAGCAACTACCATTTTAGTGACTCTGGTATGTCCCGGCCAGGGGACAAAACCCAAAGCCTTCCCCTCAGGGGGCGAACGCTCAACTGAAAACCAAGAGAGAGGCATTGTCATGGGAGACATTAGGAAGAAAATTGTTCAAAGAGAAGAGAAAAGGTAAGATCCCAAATTTAGTCGCCTCTTACGATCATGCAATGTGGTCAGCAGGTACAATTCTTACGCCCTACCTGCAGGGTAGTTCTTGAACTGACACAATAGAGAAGAGTTCACGTTTCATACCAAAGACACCGACGACAATGGAAATGCTATTTCTGCAGGAGACCACAACAAAGCATCATTCGTTATCACGGAGAACGACTACCAGATGTCCTTACACTCAAAGGTGGAGCACCAGTTCTACTTTTGAAAAACATCAATTTAGCTGATGGATGGGAAGATGGAACTCTCGCAACTGTAAACAGCGTCGAAGATTACAAAAGACAACAGTATTATCCAGGATGAAGCAAAATATAGTATACAACAAGAGGCCCAAGGGCCATAACGGTCATCCGACTCTGAATTAAAGACCCTTATTAATAAGCTCACCTGGTCCGAGGCTGTGGCATGTTCGTGTTAAGTCTCATTGTGATAGGCCGAAACGTTTGCCGATTTAAAGTGCTACCTCACTGAAGCATACCGATTTATAATTGTACAAGTGATGGGGCTGACCCCCAGGGGCCTGAGGGACGCGGCCAAATGTGGGCTATATTGATAAATGCGGCGACTTCTCTGAAACCGAGCAATGGATATTGCTCATATTTGCCTGGAAGCATTAGTATTAGGTGGGGATCCACAATTGTAGAAATAATGAGGTTGACCCCCCAAGGAGCCTGAGGGGCGGGGCACAAAGGTGTCAATATATTGATAGAAACGACTTCTCTGAAACCGAGCAATGGATATCGGTCCTATTTGCCTATTAGCATCACTATGAGGTGGGGATTCAAAATTGTACAATTGGTGAGGCTGTCCCCCCCCCCCCCCCCCCGCCCGAGGGCCTGAGGGGTGGGGTCAATATTGCTAAATTGTTATGAACATCTCTGAAACAATTTGTATAAATGGTGGGGCCGACCTCCCTGGTAGCTGAGGGGCAAGGGGTCAATTTAGTTAAATTGATATGAACAACTTCTTTTCGTAAACTAAGCAATGTATATCACTCACATTTGTATGGTAACATGGTCATGGGGTGCGGATTCAAAATTATACAAATTTTGGGGTTGATCCCCCCAGGGGGCTGATGGGTGGGGACAAAAGGAGTCAATTTAACTAAATTGATGTGAACAACTTCTTATCTGAAACAGCTGTTATTAGCCCACCATCATCAGATGGTGGGCTATTCAAATCGCTCTGCGTCCGTGGTCCGTGGTCCGTCCGTCCGTCCGTCCGTAAACAATTCTTGTTATCGCTAATCCTCAGAAAGTACTAAAGGGATCTTTCTCAAATTTCATATGTGGGTTCCCCTTGGTGCCTAGTTATGCATATTGCATTTTGAGACCAATCGGAAAACAATATGGCCGACAGGCAGCCATCTTGGATTTTGACAATTGAAGTTTGTTATCGCTATTTCTGAGAAAGGACTGAAGGGATCTTTCTCAAATTTCATATGTAGATTCCCCTTGGTGCCTAGTTATGCATATTGCATTTTGAGACCAATCGGAAAACAACATGGCCGACAGGCAGCCATCTTGGATTTTGACAATTGAAGTTTGTTATCGCTATTTCTGAGAAAGTACTGGAGGGATCTTTCTCAAATTTCATATGTAGGTCTCCCTTGGTGCCTAGTTATGCATATTGCATTTTGAGACCTATCGGAAAACAACATGGCCGACAGGCAGCCATCTTGGATTTTGACAATTGAAGTTTGTTATCGCTATTTCTGAGAAAGTATTGAAGGGATCTTTCTCAAATTTCATATGTAAATTCCCCTTGGTGCCTAGTTATGCATATTGCATTTTGAGATCAATCGGAAAACAACATGGCCGACAGGCAGCCATCTTGGATTTTGACAATTGAAGTTTGTTATCGCTATTTCTGAGAAAGTACTGAAGGGATCTTTCTCAAATTTCATATGTAGATTCCCCTTGGTGCCTAGTTATGCATATTGCATTTTGAGACCAATAGGAAAACAACATGGCCGACAGGCAGCCATCTTGGATTTTGATAATTGAAGTTTGTTATCGCTATTTCTGAGAAAGTACTGAAGGGATCTTTCTCAAATTTCATAAGTAGATTCCCCTTGGTGCCTAGTTATGCATATTGCATTTTGAGACCAATCGGAAAACAACATGGCCGACAGGTAGCCATCTTAGATTTTGACAATTGAAGTTTGTTATCGCTATTTCTGAGAAAGTACTGAAGGGATCTTTCTCAAATTTCATATGTAGGTTTCCCTTGGTGCCTATAGTTATGCATATTGCATTTTGAGACCTATCAGAAAACAACATGGCCGACAGGCAGCCATCTTGGATTTTGACAATTGAAGTTTGTTATCGCTATTTCTGAGAAAGTACTGAAGGGATCTTTCTCAAATTTCATATATAGGTTCCCCTTGGTGCCTAGTTATGCATATTACATTTTGAGACCTATCAGAAAACAATATGGCCGACAGGCAGCCATCTTAGATTTTGACAATTGAAGTTTGTTATCGCTATTTCTCAGAAAGTACTGAAGGGATCTTTCTCAAACATTTTTATAAGTTCCCCTTGGTCTGTAGTTCTGCATATTGCATCTTGGGACCAATAGGAAAACAACATGGCCGACAGGCAGCCATCTTGTATTTTGACAATTGAAGTTTGTTATCACTATTTTACAGAAGGTACTGAAGGGATCTTTCTCAAATTTCATATGTAGGTTCCCCTTGGTCCCTGGTGTTGCATTTTGGGACTAATCCGAAAACAACAGACAGCCGTTATCGCTAAATCTTAAATTTTATATATAGGTTCCCCTTGTTTGAAAAGTACTAGAGGGCTGTTTCTGAATTTACACAGATTAGTAAGACTTAGAGGAAGGGAAAAGTAGAGAAAAGATCAATCTGACATGGAACCTATAAAGATCATTCAATGGTGGGCGCCAAGATCCCTCTGGGATCTCTTGTTTGACTGGTAGGGACTCAATATTTTATAAATGAAGGAACTGACTCCCCCGGGGTGCAGAGGGCGGGGTCAAAAGGGGTCAATTGGTTTAAACAACTTCTTTTCTGAAAGTAAGCAATGGATAGCACTCACATTGTTATGGTAGCATCCCTATAGGGTTGCGCCAAAAGTCAATTTCATGTCATGGATTAATGCATTTTTCCACATAAAAACCTCACGTACCCTTATAGAATACCTGATATATTGACATACCAACACCAGCGACAAACATGCTTAATCATCATTCTTGTTTCATATCTCATGAAATTCAGGTGAGCGATATAGGCCCTCTGGACCTTTTGTACTATTGGAGTATGCATTCCCTGTAGCGAATAAATTGATCCCCGACAATGTAAAGACTTAAGCTTTCTAAATCTGATACAGCAGATCACGTTTTAGAGAAATTATTTTTCGATGTTTTGAAGATAAATGGAGGAATATCTGGATTTCAAAAACTGAAGAATGCAGGAGGATTTGATGCTTTAAAGGGACATCACAGTAAATATATATATTATATTCATTGAATGTACGTGTTCTGTTCTTTTCCTGTGAATTGTAGTTGCTACCCCTGCGTAGCGTTCAGCATAATATGAGTTGGACGACTGGTTCGCCCGTTGTCAGTATGTGACCGGGTGGGGTGTACTGCTGGGTGTCCTCGGAAGTAGGCTTCAGTGAGGTAGCACTATAAATCGGCAAAAGTTCCGGCCTATCAGAAGGAGACTCAACACGAACATACCGCAGCCTCCCAAAACACACATACACACTCGCAACACGCATGCATGTCACACGCACGGGAGGCCGTCCTTCAATGACCTTAGCTGTTAATAGGACGTTAAACAAAATAAACCAAACCAAACCATAGCCATGCAATTCATCCCCTTTGATAAGAGTATGGTCCAAATAAACAGCTGTCCATAGATTCATTTTTTCTCCCACGACTATGTAGAAGAGCGGATAAACTGTTGAATTCACATTGTTTTCCTGCATTTGCAGAAAATTTAGGATGACCCTGGTGAAATTTTCCTTGTTCATTACAGTGATATTGCAAAATGGGAATTAAGAAGTGTTGATCTAAGGGCTGTTCATTCTGTTCCTAACATTTTTTTTCAAATTAAAAAAGACCAATCAAACAAGAGATCCCAGAGGGATCTTGGCGCCCACCATTGAATGATCTTTATAGGTTCCATGTCAGATTGATCTTTTCTCTACTTTTCCCTTCCTCTAAGTCTTACTAATCTGTGTAAATTCAGAAACAGCCCTCTAGTACTTTTCAAACAAGGGGAACCTATATATAAAATTTAAGATTTAGCGAAAATGGCTGTCTGTTGTTTTCAGATTGGTCCCAAAATGCAACACCAGGGACCAAGGGGAACCTACATATGAAATTTCAGAAAGATCCCTTCAGTACCTTCTGTAAAATAGCGATAACAAACTTCAATTGTCAAAATCTAAGATGGCTGCCTGTCAACCATGTTGTTTTCCGATAGGTCTCAAAATGTAATATGCATAACTAGGCACCAAGGGGAACCTATATATGAAATTTGAGAAAGATCCCTTCAGCACTTTCTGAGAAATAGCTATAACAAACTTCAATTGTCAAAATCAAAGATGGCCGCCTGTCGGCAATGTTGTTTTCCGATTGGTCTCAAAATGCAATATGTATAACTAGGCACCAAGGGGAATATTCATATGAAATTTGAGGAAGATCCCTTCAGTACTTTCTCAGAAATAGCGATAACAAACTTCAATTGTCAAAATCCAAGATGGCTGCCTGTCGGCCATGTTGTTTTCCGATAGGTCTCAAAATGCAATATGCATAACTACGCACCAAGGGGAATATACATATGAAATTTCAGGAAGATCCCTTTCCTCAGAAATAGCGATAACAAACTTCAATTGTCAAAATCCAAGATGGCTGCCTGTCGGCCATGTTGTTTTCTGATTGGTCTCAAAATGCAATATGCATAACTACGCACCAAGGGAAATATACATATGAAATTTGAGGAAGATCCCTTCAGTACTTTCTCAGAAATAGCGATAACAAACTTCAATTGTCAAAATCCAAGATGGCTGCCTGTCGGCCATGTTGTTTTCTGATTGGTCTCAAAATGCAATATGCATAACTAGGCACCAAGGGGAATATACATATGAAATTTGAGGAAGATCCCTTCAGTACTTTCTCAGAAATAGCGATAACAAACTTCAATTGTCAAAATCCAAGATGGCTGCCTGTCGGCCATGTTGTTTTCCGATAGGTCTCAAAATGCAATATGCATAACTACGCACCAAGGGGAATATACATATAAAATGTGAGGAAGATCCCTTCAGTACTTTCTCAGTAATAGCGATAACAAACTTCAATTGTCAAAATCCAAGATGGCTGCCTGTCGGCCATGTTGTTTTCTGATTGGTCTCAAAATGCAATATGCATAACTAGGCACCAAGGGGAGCCTACATATGCAATTTGAGAAAGATCCCTTCAGTACTTTCTCAGAAATAGCGATAACAAACTTCAATGATCAAAATCCAAGATGGCTGCCTGTCGCCCATGTTTTTTTGCGATTGGTCTCAAAATGCAATATGCATAACTAGGCACCAAGGGGAACCCACATATGAAATTTGAGAAAGATCCCTTCAGTACTTTCTGAGGATTAGCGATAACAACAATTGTGTACGGACGGACGGACGGACGGACGGACGGACGGACGGAGGACCACGGACGCAGGGCGATTTGAATAGCCCACCATCTGATGATGGTGGGCTAAAAAAGTTGGTGATAAAGTCAATCTTGTACTTCGGCAATGTAAATCAGAGGGAAAGAAACTGACTGCAGGTCAAGCTAGAGATTCGTCAACCACTAGTTCTATTGTAAGGTTAAATGAAGGTTATTATATATTCAGAACATTAAGTAATTCTCCGAAATATCTTTCCTCTAAAAAGAAAGATGTCTTTGTAATGATAAGACAGCTTGGCTTGCCAACATGGTTCATGTCTTTGTCCCCGTCTGATACAAGATGGCCAGATCTTCTCAGAACCTTAGCTCAGTTAGATGGGAAAACTCTGTCGAACGATGATCTTAAAACAGCTGATTGGAGTTTTAAAACTGATTTAGTTCAAAAGGACCCTGTCACATGTGCAAGGTTTTTTGATAACAGAGTTCAACTTTTTGTCAGCTCTTTCCTAAAAAGTTATCACAATCCAATTGGTGATGTCACGGACACATTCCGTAGAGCAGAATTCCAGAGTAGATGTTCACCACACATACACATGCTTCTATGGACAAACAATGCTCCAAAATATCCAGACGATGATTTGGTTTGGTTTGGTTTATTTTGCTTAACGTCCTATTAACAGCTAAGGTCCAGACGATAATGAACAAGATATCATTGCTTATGTTGACAAGTATGTCACCTGCTCCTTAGAAACAGATAATCCAGAACTTGCAGAGCTTGTTCAACTACAGGTACATAAACATTATAAAACCTGCAAAAAAGGTGGCAAACCAGTGTGTAGATTTGGGTTCCCACTCCCTCCTTTACCAAAAGCAATGCTTTTAGAACCACTGGAAACTGATGTCGCAGAATACAACAAAATAAAAAATACACAGAACTACAAAAAATAAAATAAAAATGAATGACTACAAAGATGGCTGCGATCTAAGTTTCCGTGAATTTTTACAAACTGTTGTTGAAATGAATGAAAACAGAATATATCAAATGTATCAGATCATCACTGAAGGGTCCGAAAATATTTCTCATGAGAACCCCTGCTGAAATGAGAGTGAATTACTACAACCCAGCAGTACTCAAAGCATGACATGCAAATCTAGACATTCAGTTTGTTTTAGATTCATACTTATGTGCTACCTACATAGTATCTTGCATCAGTAAGTCTAAGAGGGGTATCGGTGCTTTTGCTTGATAAAGCCTCGCGCAAGAAGCCGCTAAAGGAAATATGCACCTTAGGTCACGCATATTGGCAACAAATTCTTGAACTTTGTAGAAGCAAGTGTTCAAGAAGCCAGCTATTTAATACTCCAAATGCCATTAACACAAGCTTCCAGAGATGTAGGTGCTTAGCAGATATAGTATATGAACTGGAAGTAACATTTCCAAAAGAAAACCGAAAATCAGAAAAAAACTGATGACCAAAATGAAGATGATGTAAATGAAAACGGAAACTTTTCCAATGAAGATATTTTGGTACATTTAAAAAATGGAATAAAGATTCGAAGACGAAACAACAAACGCGTTATACGATATGTCGGTAACAGCAAAAAAACCCAACTCTGAGCAGTACTATAGGGAAAGAATTCTTCTATTCCTTCCATAGTGGAATGAAAATACTGATATCATTAATAGATATACAACACTTGAGCAACATTATAGAAACAGTGCAAACATAATTCAAGCTGTACAAAAGAAATATGAGCATTTTGTTGAAACTAGAACAAGCCTGGCTTCAGGCTGAATGTGAACGTGATGATTTTGATAAAGTGGCTCCAAACACTGAACATACTGAAGCAGAGGATTCAGAAATTAACCCACAATTTTCTAAACAGTTTGTACACTTTGATCCAGACACACAACCACATAAAAATTACGATATTGGACCAGATATTGGATTGCCAACAAAACATTATGACGTACAAACAACTCCTGTTAGAATCCCTGATGAACAATATCACAAACTTAAGGATGAACCTTTGTATGGAGGTGCAGGAACAGGCAAATCAGTTGTCATTGATAACCCTTATCAGAATTTTACTTTGTGTCTATACGGGAAAGGCAACTTATAACATTAATGGAATGACTATAGCATCAGCTTTTCACAAAAAGATGTAAGCTGATGAGCTAAACACATATAGGACAAAGTATAAAAATTGATCAGTAGTCATCATATATGAGATATCAATGGTTGGAAATAAGCTCCTAGCATTTATCCATGAAAGGCTTCAGCAACTCACTGGTACAAAACAAGACTTTGGTGATGTCAGTATAATTGCAGTTGGCGATTTATATCGGCTTTCCCAGTAGGAGATTTTTGGATTTTCAAAGATCTTTCATGTCCAGGCCAAGGTCTTGCCAAAAATCTCTAAAAAGAAAATTTTTCCATGTTTGAGCTTACTGAAATCATACGACAAAAAGATGATATTGAGTTTTCAAAACTCCGACACAATCAGTTATCAGATGAGGACAAACAAACCATTTTGTGCCGTCAAATACAAACCTATCTCTTGATGTCAAGAAGTCTTTGATTGATAAGCTTCCAGACAAGCAAGCTAATACTGGACAGCTGAAGACCAATCTAACTATTGCAGTAGATATGATTGATGATATTTCTGTAAACATTAGGTTGCTGATGGCTTGACAAATGGCAGTACATGTACAGTTAAATACATTGAATACAAACAGTCCACCACTAGACCTGCAATTGTTTGGGTATTATTTTGCAATGAAACAATAGGTGCAATGAGAAGAAACCAATACCAACATTTGTTGAACAGAAACATAGATACATCCTGGACGCATATCTTTGAAACAAAGCGTACATTTATGTATAACAGATAAACATTTGAAAGAATACAGTTTCCACTTCAACAATCTGCTGCAAAACCTGTTCACAAAGAACAAGGCGCATCACTGGACCAAGTTGTAGTCAGTTTGTCACAAACGAAGAAACGCAAAATACCAAATATCCACTATGTAGCTTTATCTCGGGAGATAAATCATTTCACAATCTTCACATCATTGACTTCAATGATTTGGGTTGGTTTGGTTTATTTTGTTTAACGTCCTATTAACAGCTTAAGTCATTTAAGGACGGCCTCCCGTGCGTGCGACATGCATGCGTGCGTGTTCTTGTTAAGTCTCCTTGTGATAGGCCGGAATGTTTGCCGATTTATAGTGCTACCTAACTGAAGCATACTGCCGAAGACACCCAGCAGCACACCCCACCCGGTCACATTATACTGACAACTGGCAAACCAGTCGTCCCACTCCAAATATGCTGAGTGCTAAGCAGGAGCAGCAACTACCATTTTTAAAGACTGGTATGTATCGGCCATAGAACAGAACCCAAAGCCTTCCTAACAGGGGCGAACGCTCAACTAATAGACTAGTCAATCTACGACAAAAATAGGCCTAACCTCCAACTAATTGCAACATAATTTATTTTGTATTTTTCTTGTACGTACATATACAGAAGGTCACATATCAAAAGTCTAGAAAAATCTGAAATGGGCAAAGTCTTCAAAATCAGGATTGTTTAACACCATGCTGCATTTTTCTTGTCATTTAATATAGCTCATGCTCATACGCATTTTACGATGTGAGAGTTAATTTTAAATAGTTAATACATGGTTATGTAGTATCGTTGGAAAGCTTAGACACCGACTGTTATTCTGGATGTAAGTTAAACATGTATTATTTAAGACGAATGATACTAAAACAACAAAAACCACCCTTACCCCTTAAAAATATCCCAAAAAGAGAAAACAAATTCTGTTTTGGAGATTTTATCAAATGTATATTGTGCACAAGCATTTTCTACTACAAAGCCATGAAATAATATAGGTATCAATTTAACAAAAGCCATTGACAATCTGATTTAAAAAGATATCTGAAAAATAAAGTTTATTCTAACTCAAAGCCAAGATTTTCATGCATTTTTTGTTTTACTCTCCAAAGTGTTTTTTTTTTTTCTATCTGTCTGATATTTTTAAACATATTGCATTGCCATATAGCATTGATGGAAATCCTATATCACATTGTACACCTGATACTATAGCTTATTATTTTTGAAATAACAACATATACCCCTGAACCTATCTCTTCCCCCCCCCCCTTCCCCCACTCTAACCCCGCGTCCTCAAAAAATCAAAATCAAAGACTATATACGCTTAGTTGTTCTCTCCAAATATAATGATCTACATTCATAATGCAGAGCATTGTTAGGTTTGTAACATATATACATACAACTACATGTTCTTAATGAAGAACGTTCTGACTGTTATGCTTCTACTGTCCATCAGTTATGTCAGTGTCGGTTACGTCAGTTTCGACAATAAGCCTTTGGCCATTAGAACAACTAACGCCCCTACATTCACCACAGCATAGAGTACATTCCAAGCCATGTTTTCTACAGCTGCATCGTCTGGAATCACAGTTTACTTTGCAGTTGCATCGGATCACTTTTAAGAGAGGTTCTGGTGCCGGTGGTAGGTGGGTTCTCACAGGAAACAGTCTATCATTATCGACATACCATCCCCATTCACTCGGTGGTAAATGCTCGTCTGGTTTCATCCACTGCTGCACCTGCATGTAAACTCGTTTGCTGTGATAAGCAGCAGCAGCGGTAGTCGGTGGCAATGTGTGTACCTGCACACAACTTGTACTCAACATAACTTTGCTAGAAAATTTCTTATATCGAAGTGTGTCCAGGCCCTCGGATTTCTCGCCGCTGTATAGCGCTACAATAGCTCTTTCTCCTGCTGCTACAACCTCCTCTTTTGAAGCCTTTCTACAAAACACTCTAGCCAGTTCTCGAAAATAAGCATCATTTTGCACCTTCTTCAGTGGAGCTCCTTTTCTGATACCAAACATTCGTGATGTGGTGTCACATCCTGTAATGGCATGCACGAATGGTAGGAGATAGCATGTGCTAGGTCCAAGGATTTTCTTCGTTTTGTTGATGTCCCATACCTTTATCTTCTTTGTTCCTGATTGCATGGATTGGAAAAAGATAGTATTGGCTTCCAGATCTACATGGAACAGCAACAGAACAAGGAGATCCGTGTCCTCGCCTATCAAAACTGTAACGTTGTCACGGGCGCTTTCAACAGCTGTGTGCTCAATTAATGTATCTGCATCTCCTATAAAGGCCAAAAGTGAGAAAGTGTCGAGGGAGACGTTAGGAAGAAGAAAGTTAAGAAGAGAAAAGATCCCAAATTTAGTCGCCTCTTACAAACATGCAATGGGGGGCAGCAGGTACAATTCTTACGCCCTACCAGCAGGGCAGTCCAATCTTGAGATATTTGTCAAAATTTGAGGCTGTGTAACATGGAAAACCCACATCAACCAGCAACCTACCTTTCCGTTTTGAGAAACCCATGGACACATGTGATAGCATTGATACTGTGTCAAAGTTGAACACTTTCCAAAAGGCAAGTTACATAATGTGTTCACTTGAGAGTCATTATCAGCAAATGCAGTGTTTAATTGCTGACAGTACAGATTGCATCTATACATACCAAATGAACACTGGGTTAATCCCCCATAATGACCTAGATTCGGCCAATGATGCACACTATTTGGATCCTCTCTGGAAAACAAGAGATCCCAGAGGGATCTTGGCGCCCACCATTGAATGATCTTTATAGGTTCCATGTCAGATTGATCTTTTCTCTACTTTTCCCTTCTTGTAAGTCTTACTAATCTGTGTAAATTCAGAAACAGCCCTCTAGTACTTTTCAAACAAGGGTAACCTACATAGAAAATTTAAGATTTAGCGATAATGGCTGTCTGTTGTTTTCGGATTGGTCCCAAAATGCAACACCAGGGACCAAGGGGAACCTACATATGAAATTTCAGAAAGATCCCTTCAGTACCTTCTGTAAAATAGCGATAACAAACTTCAATTGTCAAAATACAAGATGGCTGCCTGTCGGGCAGGTTGTTTTCTGACTGGTCTCAAAATCCAATATCCATAACTAGGCACAGAGGGCAACCTACAAATGAAATTTCAGAAAGATCCCTTCAGCAATTTCTGATAAATAGCGATAACAAACTTCAATTGTCAAAATCCAAGATGGCTGCCTGTCGGCCATGTTGTTTTCCGATAGGTCTTCAATTGTCACAAGAGATCCCAGAGGGATCTTGGCGCCCACCATTGAATGATCTTCATAGGTTCCATGTCAGATTGATCTTTTCCCTACTTTTCCCTTCATTTTACTAATCTGTGCAAATTGAGACATCCCTCAAGTACTTTTCAAGGAAATCCTAGCTATATGAGAAATTTGAGATTTAACGATTATGGCTGTTTGTTTGCCAGGTTTTTTTCAGGACAGACTGGTCCAAAAATGCAATACAAGGGACCAAGGGGAACCTACTTATGAAATTTGAGAAAGATCCATTCAGTACTTTGAGAAATAGAGATAACAAACTTCATTTGTCAAAATCCAAGATGGCGGTCTGTCGGCCATATTGTTTTCCAATTGATCTCAAAATGCAATAAGCATAACGAGGCACTAAGAGGAACTTACATATGAAATTTGAGAAAGATCCCTTAAATACTTTCTCAGAAATAGTGATAACAAACTTCAATTGTCAAAATCTAAGATGGCTGCCTGTCAGCCATGTTGTTTTCAGATTGGTCTCAAAACGCAATATGCATAACTAGGCACTAAGGGAAACTTACATATGAAATTTCAGAACGATCCATTCAGTACTTTCTCAGAAAAAGTGATAACAAACTTCAATTGTCAAAATCCAAGATGGCTGCCTGTCGGCCATGTTATTTTCAGATTGGTCTCAAAATGCAATATGCATAACTAGGCACGAAGGGAAACTTACATATGAAATTTGAGAAAGATCCCTTAAATACTTTCTCAGAAATAGTGATAACAAACTTCAATTGTCAAAATCCAAGATGGCTGACTGTCGGCCATGTTGTTTTCAGATTGGTCTCAAAACGCAATATGCCTAACTAGGCACCAAGGGAAACTTACATATGAAATTTGAGAAAGATCCATTCAGTACTTTCTCAGAAATAGCGATAACAAACTTCAATTGTCAAAATCTAAGATGGCTGCCTGTCGACCATATTGTTTTCCGATAGGTCTCAAAATGTAATATGCATAACCAGGCACCAAGGGGAACCTATATATGAAATTTCAAACAGATCCCTTCACTACTTTCAGAGAAATAGCGATAACAAACTTCAATTGTCAAAATCTAAGATGGCTGCCTGTCGACCATATTGTTTTCCGATAGGTCTCAAAATGTAATACGCATAACTAAGCACCAAGGGGAACCTACATATGAAGTTTGAGAAAGATCCCTTCAGTACTTTCTCAGAAATAGCGATAACAAACTTCAATTGTCAAAATCCAAGATGGCTGCCTGTCGGCCATGTTGTTTTCAGATTGGTCTCAAAATTCAATATGCATAACTAGGTACCAAGGGTAGCCTACATATGAAATTTCAGAAAGATCCCTTCAGTACTTTCTAAGAAATAGCGATAACAAACTTCAATTGTCAAAATCCAAGATGGCTGCCTGTCGACCATATTGTTTTCCCGATAGGTCTCAAAATGTAATATGCATAACTAAGTACCAAGGGGAGCCTACATATGAAATCTAAGAAAGATCCCTTCAGCACTTTCTCAGAAATAGCGATAACAAACTTCAATTATCAAAATCCAAGATGGCTGCCTGTCGGCCATGTTGTTTTCCGATTGGTCTCAAAGTGCAATATGCATAACTAAGCACCAAGGGGAATCTGTATATGAAATTTGAGAAAGATCCCTTCAGTACTTTCTCAGAAATAGCGATAACAAACTTCAATTATCAAAATCCAAGATGGCTGCCTGTCGGCCATGTTGTTTTCAGATTGGTCTCAAAATGCAATATGCATAACTAGGCACCAAGGGTAATCTACATATGAAATTTGAGAAAGATCCCTTCAGTACTTTCTCAGAAATAGCGATAACAAACTTCAATTATCAAAATCCAAGATGGCTGCCTGTCGGCCATGTTGTTTTCCGATTGGTCTCAAAATGCAATATGCATAACTAAGTACCAAGGGGAACCCATATATGAAATTTGAGAAAGATCCCTTCAGTACTTTCGGAGGATTAGCGATAACAAGAATTGTTTACGGACGGACGGACGGACGGACGGACGGAGGGACGGACGACGGACCACGGACGCAGGGCGATTTGAATAGCCCACCATCTGATGATGGTGGGCTAAAAATCTCAATTTCAATTCCTACCAATTAAAACCCATCCGCTCATCTGGGCCAATTTTTGAGATACTTCATTGATTATGGTAAACCTACCCCTAAAGATATTATTAACAATAGCGTCTGTCAATGTTTCATGTCGAAGTCTGGACCGAAGGTCTGGTCCCCTTTAATTTACCATGGCACATTCAATCATTTCATTTTCTGTTTATAAATTCAGGTCACCATCAAGGCTAAAGTAATGGATAAAAGCCCACCAGAGCATTTATCTACAAAGATCACATCTATGACCAAAGCGGATGTGGTTGTAGCCGACTCTACCGGTTCTACCAAGCTCACACTTTGGGAACAGGTCATTGAACAGATTCAAGTGTCCAAGACATGGACTCATGAAAAGCTTGACAGTTCGCGAATTTGACAACAACAAAATCTATGATCATCTCAAGATTCAGAATTTGAAGAAGTTGATGACAATGGCCATGTTAAATTTGAAAACCAGAAATCTCTGCATGATTCTATGACAGTAACTGCTAACATCTTATCTGTGAACTGTTAAACAATTAACAATTGTGTTTCTTGCAGAAAAAAACTTGCCACCTATCAACAGTGATATTTCGCCAATCAAATGTCTCCGTTGTGGAATGCGCCAACGAATTGCGTCCACTGCAACATGTTACAAATGTGAAGGTGTCTGCAACACTCAAAAAGGGCACAAAACTTTCTTTATCCCAAATAGAGATATCTTGCCCTGCAGGTAGGGCGTAAGAATTGTATCTGCTGTCCCCATTACACGATCGTAAGAGGCGACTACATTTGGGATCTTATCTTTTCTCTTCTTTCTTAACAACTTTATTCTTCCTAACGTCTCCCTTGACACTGCCTCACTTTTGGCCTTTAGTTGAGCGTTCGCCGCTGTGAGGAAGGTTTTGGATTTTGTCCCCTAGCCGAGACATACCAGAGTCTTTGAAAATTGTAGTTGCTACTCCTGCTTAGCGCTCAGCATATTTGGAGTGGGACGACTGGTTCGCCCGTTGTCAGTATAATGTGACCGGGTGGGGTGTCCTGCTGGGTGTCTTCGGCAGTATGCTTCAAACCAAACTCAGGAACCACCAGATATCGCTAGGTTGTGTGAAAAAGACAGGCGATAGCTGTGTAGAAACGACATCAACCAATAGGAGACTTCTTTCATTCTTTATTACCATCGAAAAGACCTACGAATACGACACAATACAATATATTTTCACTCTGGCATTCACATATATAATACTAAAGACAACTCACGAAGACCAAGGTTTTGGACCTCCGATGAATACAGCGACGTATATCGTATTTATAATTATATTATCATAATATATATATATAAATATGTATCGGTTATATTATACGCGCATGTATAAAATGTACCTACCGGGCAATACTGCTCCTGTACGGGTAGTTCATAGAACATGTATGTCTGTTGTAATAGAAGATACAACTGTAGGATGTAGTAGTGGCGGCAGTGACAGATCCTTCTCTTACGAGTCGGATTGTAGAAATGACTTTGGTAGTAAGTATTTACCCACAAGTCAGAATAGTGGCGGGAATATAGGGTGCTTTATTCGTGAAGAGGGACAAGTCCAAAGTCTACGTCATACTGGTTTGGTTTTGTTTATTTTGTTTAACGTCCTATTAACAGCTAAGGTCATTTAAGGACGGCCTCCCGTGCGTGCGACATGCATGCGTGTGTTGAGTGCGTATGTGTGTTTTGGGAGGCTGCGGTATATTCGTGTTAAGTCCCTTTGTGATAGGCCGGAACTTTTGCCGATTTATAGTGATACCTCACTGAAGCATACTGCCGACGACACCCAGCAGCACACCCCACCCGGTCACATTATACTGACAACGGGCGAACCAGTCGTCCCACTCCTAATATGCTGAGCGCTAAGCAGGAGCAGCAACTACCATTTTTAAAGACTTTGGTATGTCTCGGCTAGGGGACAGAACCCAAAGTCTTCCTCACAGCGGCGAACGCTCAACTAAAGGCCAAATGTGAGGCATTGTCAAGGGAGACATTAGGAAGACGAAAGTTGTTCAGAAAGAAAAGATAAGATCCCAAATTTAGTCGCCTCTTACGATCATGCAATGGTGGCAGCAGGTACAATTCTTACGCCCTACCTGCAGGGGAGCTACGTCATACATACAACTCAGTCGGAATGTTGAAACGGAACATAACAACACAGTACATATACATTCCAAACTGATGATGTCACATACCCTGTTCACAGAGACACCACGCATACCCCAGTTGGTTTGGTTTGGTTTGGTTTATTTTGTTTAACGTCCTATTAACAGCTAAGGTCATTTAAGGACGGCCTCCCGTGCGTGCGACATGCATGTGTGTGGTGGGTGCGTATGTGTGTTTTGGGAGGCTGTGGTATGTTCGTGTTAAGTCTCCTTGTGATAGGCCGGAACTTTTGCCGATTTAAAGTGCTACCTCACTGAAGCATACTGCCGAAGACATCCAGCAGCACACCCCACCTGGTCACATTATACTGACAACGGGCAAACCAGTCGTCCCACTCCAAATATGCTGAGCGCTAAGCAGGAGTAGCGCCCCCAGTTGTTACTAATATAAATACACCTGGGCTACATACTCCCCTGCTAGGGAAATGTGTCTCACATTTCTTAATATTTAATATAACTATGCATGAACTGAAACTATAAAACAATGTGAAACTCTGCTGCAGTATTACAGCTACATTAAACTGTAATTATAACCTGAAAGAAACAATGAAAACCATGCAATTTTAACTTAATTAAAACACTGTACATCAACTGGGCTGGCTAAGATCTGTAATGAAAATCAATTAAGTATGCCAACATTTGATTACACAATTTAATTCCTTAAAATGATATATTAACTAGTCTGCTCCATATGACTGCAGTGCTCCATGGAATTTCCTGAAAGTGACTATTTTGCAAAACGTTTTGAAACGCATTTTGTCAACTTTAATAATCTTGTTGTACAATAGTATACAGATTAAAGTTCTTCAGGAATATTCCAAATAAACATAGTTCAATATATCTGCACATAAATAGAACTACACCCAAACTTCACGACTGCCACATTCAGCATTTACAGAGAACACCCACTGACCGAGCCTATCAGGCGGTTTCCGGTTCCGGTGAGATCTCCGTGTAGACACTAACTCTTCCTCTCCTGAAATATCTGTCGAAACAGATTCAGGTTGTACAGATGATCTGGTTATATGCCCTATGAGACTCATTCCATTTGCATGGAAAGGACTAGACAAGGGAGATAACTCAGGAGGATTCGTCCTTTGATGCATTACATTTCTCTCCACCTCCCGAGACTTGACTCATTAAGGACGGCCTCCCGTGCGTGCGAAATGCATGTGCGTGGTGGGTGCGTATGTGTGTTTTGGGAGGCTTCGGTATGTTCGTGTTAAGTCTTCTTGTGATAGGCCGGAACTTTCGCCGATTTAAATCGCTACCTCACAAGACACCCAGCAGATTGCTTTAAGCAAGGTCAGAAGTTGATCTGGCTGGTGGGCTCATAATTTTGGGATCCCACCCCCATATTGTCTCTATTTTATCTTATGGCGAGGTATTGAGAATGTTTCTAATACATGTACTTTATATTTTTGCAGGTAGAAAAATGTCTAGAGAAACCCTGTCGGGAAACAAAAAAAGAAAGCTGGATGATGGTTCAGGTAAGTATTATATATGATTGATAATGATGTTAAATCCATTGATATTGCCCATTTAAACCATTATGATACAGTTGTGGTTGTAACGCTGTGTATTCCCATAACTATAGAATAAGTTAATAACACCCTGATATGTAAAGTTTTGTCATGAATATAAAAAAGAATGAAAAAAAGTTGGACATGCAATTTTGTTTTACAAATTATTTGTCAAGAACAAAAAAAGTTGTATATTTTTTGCTGTTGCCTTTCAGATGAAAGTGAAGATGATAATGATCACCATGAAAGTCAAAAGAAAAGTAAGTGAAAAAAGGTGTAGTTACCCCCTAATTAGGGTATATTGTAATCACTTTGTCTGCACAATAATGTGTCTGGTCAGAGGTCACCATTGACCACTTTGGGAACAAAAAGCTTTTGCACAAGCTATTTTATGAACCCGGGCCTGGTCAGATTTGGTTCATATTTACACTATAGCATATCACATGATAAAGTTCTACACCTGTTTATATTTTTGTGGTCATCCGTCATGGTTAAAGGGTTAAAGGTCACACTTGACCACTCTGTTCCTTGGTCAAGGTTACTTTTAAAAGAAAGGTGTCAAACAATACTTATTTGCATAAGAGCTGGGGCATTCATGTCTTAACTATTTAATTTTAGATTTGTTTTGTTTTTGTCTGTTCTATTACAGAACAAAGAACTATCTGGACCCAGGTGGAGAAGGATATATTAAGAAAGCAGTTACTGCCCATCGTTGAAAAAACTAATCAAAGTACTGGAAGTACTGTAAACGAACATTACTGTTTAATGCAAAATCAGTAATCTTCTTAGTTTTAAGTTGATAAATTTACTGATATCGGTTTAGGAATTAATTGCAAATAATTTGAAATGTCTGCAGCTGTTCTGATTTGATTGTACACATGCATGTTTCTGTAAGGTCCTAATTGAAATTGGAAGTTTGTTGATCTATCTTGGATCGATGAAAATAAAATATGTCTTCTCCTTTCGGGAAGGCATCATCAGTTATAATACAGCCAGGACTCTGTGACCTTATTGATGCCAACTTCTAATATGAACTAAATTTAGGCTAGCTCCATCGTTAGTTTGGCATACATAGTTGTATTTCAACTTAATATGATGAAACACACATAAAGAACTACTGAAAACCAAAATCAGAGCTGTTAATCAAGGCCCGAATTAGGAATGTATCCTATTGAAACTGTACTCAAGCATTTATGGTACTTCAAAACAAAAAAACCCGAATCCTGTTGTTCAGGAATCATTTGATGTTAATAAATCTGTATATGAGAAGATAAACTTCTGGTATAATTACAGTATTGTAAACAAGGTGATAAAGAATAACAACCAGATACAGACTATCTTCATCGAATAATTCAGCAAACAGGAAAAGAAAACTTCAAGATTCATTTTCAACTTCAAACCTGATCACAAAGATTACAGCCCATTCGATGGGACGACACATTCCCTATTTATTGTCCTTTTCCAATGTTGATCATCCAATCATACTGAACCACACAATTCAGCAATGTAATTGCACAAATCACACTTTTATGTGGAGAGAACATTTTTGGGGGTATTATAAGATTCCATAACTGTATGCAAATTGTGAAGCATTCCATATCTATAACTATATATATATACAGTACGTGTATATATTTACACATATCAAAATTGGAATGACACAGGAGATTTGCAAGTTTAAGTTCACCATCAGTCATGGGAGGTTTATGTAAAATGTTATATTTACCGGGGTAATTAGTAATTTTGAGAATATATTTATGAAGCTCTATTCTGTACATTCTACCAGTGCTTAGAGAATGGACACAATTTTATGTTCTCCAATGTCAAAATTAATCATATGTAAAATATTAGGGGTTTATTCGCCAGTCTAGGCCTGATTGCCGTCATAGTAAAATTACCAAAATGGACTTGAAATCAATATTTTTAAGAGAATGATCTATGACTTGAATATTTCATAAAAATAATGTAATACATCGTTTATTCACTTCATTCAGATCTTCAGACACCACATAATTTGTGAAGTCATATATAGAAATATATGAACCATTTTGTTATTGATTTATAGTTCACACAAGTAAGCACTAGATGTAAGCAGTAAGTACATGTACCGCTATCTACTGGCATGACTTTGAGTACAGTAAACTACACTCGCTTTGTGGATATTGACAGGATAACATATATTTACATACTAATTCAATTTTAGAATTGTAACTGAAATCTTGTAACAGCATGGCACAAATAGTCATCTGAACATGTGTTGTATATTGAAAAATTATTTAGGTAAATATTAACTCATTTGCTTGACTTCAATTTTCAATTTATTGATTACTGTGTTTGAAGTATGGTGTAGCGAGAATTTCAAGTCTTGATCATGACTTGATGAACGTTCTAAATTAACAAATTATCAAAATGAATTTGTTTGAAAAATAACACAAGTTCCACAGCAATATTATATAGAGAATCGATCACACTATTTCAGAAGTTATAAAACTACAAATAACAATTAATGGCTGAATGTCAAATTAAGTGAATATCACAAGTCTTTTTGCATTTATTTTTAGATAATCCGGATTTCCGTTTTCTGTCTTTGAAAAAAAATTACGTAGGCGTATTGCATAGTAAACGTAGCCATGTGTACATATGTAACAGCTGATTTCAATCAGATTGACTTAACATGAACTTAACACCGTCTCAGTAGTTCGTCACAATCGAAAATTTGATCGTGAATTCGGTATTTTGCAAATTCTTTCAAAATACTTCCAGTTAAAGGAAAAAAATGCATATGGTCTCTATACACACACCAAAGATTAATAGATCCTATATTGGGTCCATTCTCTCGTAAAAATATCGATTTGGGTCCACTATCGGCCATTTCGGTAATTCAACTCTAACGACAATCGGGCCGCGATTCGCAAATGAAAAATTAATTTAAAATTCGTAAACCTCTAATATTTTACATATGATACAATTAGGCATTGAAAAACATACATGTGGGTCAATTCTCTGAAAATAATGCCAATTTATATTATAATTAAGCCCCATTTTTCTTCGTTTCGGTATTTCCAAGTCTGCTTCACCTGTGGTCCGTTTCAGTAAATATTCTCGACTTTGCCGAAATAAAAACAAGCTATATAATTGTTCATTTTAAACATGACAACTGCCGACCACACGTATCTAAAAGTGTTATTGTTGATATCATCTGAATATTGCCGTAGTTATCTGTCACTTCGATTGTAAACCCATTGCCAAAGTCATGGAAGAATCGACCAATCAAATTGGTTTAACGTTTGATTTCCGTAAACTTGCAGTTACCTCCCTTACAACAGTAAATACGTTCCAAGTATCGCCAACAACAACCAGTCCCGTGCACATGACAAGATATTATCATTTGCATTTGATTTATTGGTCGTTTTCGTCAAAGGAAAATGGAATATGGAAATCGATGACAATGTTAACGCTATGACCAGTCACCCTGACCACAAATGCCACCTAGTATCTACCTTTCTCGCAAACATGTACAGTAACCTATAGTATGATACAATGTATCGTCTCGTATGCCGTTAATTTATTGATATATTTCTTTCTCTAAATTATAGAACTACTCATCTAGTTGATAATGATGTAACATTCTAGAATATATATATTACACATTTAAGTAAATCGCGGACATATTTGCAGACCTATGCTATAATGTCAGCCGTTTTAATTTGGAATGAACACGGAAGAGCAAAACTTTCTAAACATCCGGAGACGAATGCGCCTGCGCAATATTTGTTTACATAAATATATTGACCTGGAGTTATTCGCAAAGTTCAGGTTCATTTAGTCTTCACATTTCGTTAGCGTTATGCATTTCTCAAATCGTATGCATCTTGAAAACATCTACTGAATACATTTCAACATTTTCGGTAAAACTACTACATAAAACGAAGATGTTTTTGCAAGTAAATTATTTGAAGCGTAAGGCAATGGGGGCAGCTATATTTCATTGAAACAGACAGTAGATGGCGTATTGGTGAATGTGGTTACCAAATATGGTCATATTTCTCAGTCCAGTTCTTGATGGCAATAACCGAACATTAATGTTCGTTTAAAAACCTCCTAAGAAGAACGAAATAATTAGAGTGCAAACCAAAAATGCTTCTTTGAAATTGCGCCAATGGCAAGCAATTAAATTCCAATCATGGGCAATGTTTCAGCAAGATAACCGGAAAAAAAAAAGATAGCTGCAGAGCTTTTGAACGCAGATTAATTATACCCCCGCAACAAAGTTAGGGGGGATATACTGGAATCAGGTTGTCCGTCCGTCCGTCCGTCTGTAGACGCATTTTGTCCGGACAACTCCTCCTAAACCGATGGGCCGATTTCAATGAAACTTCACACATATATTAATGGTCATGTGTAGATGTGCATGCCAATTTCTTTTTCTCAAAATTATGGTTGCTATGGCAACTGGTCACTATAAACAGGTATTCTGATAAGAACCATAACTTTAAGTTTGTCCGGACATCTCATCCTAAACCGAAGGGCCGATTTCAATGAAACTTCACAAAAATATAGAGGACCATGTGTAGATGTGCATGCCACTTTCTTTTTCTCAAAATTATGGTTGCTATGGCAACTGGTCACTATAAACAGGTTTTCTGATAAGAACCATAACTTTAAGTTTGTCCGGACATCTCCTCCTAAACCGAAGGGCCGATTTCAATGAAACTTCACACAAATATAGAGGACCACGTGCAGATGTGCATCTCGCTTTCTTTTTCTCAAAATTTTGGTTGCTATGGTCACTATATTACTGGGTTATATCTTAGTTAGCCTCTAATTAACAGTTCCAATTCACCATTGACTTGTGTAGACAGTTCTAGTTTTATCTGTATTGCACATTTTTTTTAGTTTTCTCATACAATTATGTCTGGAATAAATTACATGGACAGCTTGATTGGAATGCCACTTAGGAAGGGGTTTGAATGTTGATTTAACGCTATTTTTTTTTGCATACACTGTGACTTTTAAAACCCACTCACAGAGTGGATAGTGTACTGGAATCGCATTATTTGTCCTGCCATTCATCAAGAAGTTGATCTGCAGTGTCCTATTTGTCCTATTGATTCATACTTCTTGTTCAGTGTGATTTTTGTTTGTTTTTACCATTATAAGTAATGGGAATTTTTTTATTGAAGAATTCTTACAATGTATACAGCTTTTTATTGGTGCATTGGAAGATGTAAGAAATGTTTCAAGTGGGGTTATACAAAGGACAGCTCCTTAATTTTTTTCTGGTGTTTTTTTTATGTTTTTTTGAAAGCAATATAGCTAACAATATAGTTAACCTTGTTTATGCCTAAATATTGTGTCGCCTTCTAACTTTTCCTTACAGGAGTGATAAAGGCCTTGTTTTGATATGTGTTTTCCTGGACCGAAATAATTCAGTATTTGTTGAATTGCTTTGTCTGAGCTCTTAACTGAAGTTTGGTTGTAGAACATGTTCAATTGTTTAAACACAAAATATTGAGAATCGGGTTAGTAAAAATACTATACTATGCTATATATTGATTGACATGACTTAATATTTGCAGGAAATGTTGACTGATTAAGTGGGTATTTGCAAACCTTGATTTTTTTTTGCCCAACATGTTTTTTATTTTTTTATTTTTTTTTATTTATGTATTTTCTTATTTGGGGGGGGGGGGGGGGGGGGGGGGGGGTGTTACGGCAATAGTGTTTTCATGTCCATTCCATGCCGAATTATTGTTGCCACCCTACTAACTTCATTATGGATTTTGACCAAAGTTAATACATAGGTCATATGACAATACCTCTGATGTTTCAAGTTTCCAAAATGAACATTATTTATAGAAAATCTTTCTCAACACTTTAGCGACTCCTTTATACATTTTCACTCATTGGTCAAGTAAAGGAATACCTAAAATGAGTTGATTTTTCAGAGTGTCAAGGTCAAGGTCACACATATTATTTATCAAGAAAGGAAGTTGCCTGTGTGCTCGGTAACTAGATTCGTTTTGGTGCATAGCAAGATATACCATTATTTATCAGGCAGTATGCCAGTGCTTAGAAATAAGCCCTCCCATATCTTGTTTTGCACTTCAATGACATGGAATAGTTTAAAAGAAATCATTTTCCTGCAATGTGTTAATCCTATGTGCTTATTGTTCCTCGCAAATTGTGTTGGTTTGGGATATTAAATTGGCCAGGGCTCTGTCTTTGTGTCCATCCATCCATCTGAGTGGATTTTCTGGGCTATAGCCCAAAAACTGTTCAACATATCCTGTCAAAACTTTCTACACATATTGGACTAGTTACGCCTTTAGCTGTTGGCAAGGTAATGTTTTTGATATTTTTTTGTTACCATGGAAACAAAGTTAGAAATATAAAATTACTGTTAAATGCTATGTGTTCCTGGCTTCAACTTGAAAACCGTTCAAGTGATCTTGACACAATTTAGTGCCCTAGATGTGCCTTTTGATATTTATGAGGTTCAGTCTTTTGTAATTTATCTGTTACCATGGTAACAAACAATAACAATTACGAAATTGTTTTTCGGAATGCAACATATTGATGGGGATAATGCCATGTGTGATAGTTCCTTTTTACAGGATAATTACAACAGGTATACTTGACACAATTCGGGTTGGGGGGGATTTGTATTGTTTGCAATAACTTGTATTGTTTGCAAATTCACAGCTGCTTTATTTGCATTACATGTATTGGAGATTTTGCTTTGTTAACAACAAAACATCAACTTTTATGATATGATAACTTAGATGAACGTTAAGAGCCTTGGGCCTTTTGTTTTGTGAAATAATTTTACTTGAAAAGTGCTGTTTTGATCTTTTGAATTGAACTCAAGGAAACTTGATGAACAGGTATCGTTATAAACAAATGTGTTTCACACAGATTACGCATGGGTTGGTTTGGTTTGGTTTATTTTGTTTAACGTCCTATTAACAGCTAAGGTCATTTAAGGACGGCCTCCCGTGCGTGCGAAATGCATGAGTGTGATGAATGCGTATGTGTGTTTTGGGAGGCTGCGGTATGTTCGTGTTAAGTCTCCTTGTGATAGGCCGGAACTTTTGCCGATTTATAGTGCTACCTCACTGAAGCATACTGCCGAAGACACCCAGCAGCAAACCCCACCCAGTCACATTATACTGACAACGGGCGAACCAGTCGTCCCACTCCTAATTCGCCGAGCGCCAAGCAGGAGCAGCAACTACCATTTTTAAAGACTCTGCTATGTCTCGGCTAGGGGACAGAACCCAAAGCCTTCCTCACAGGGGCGAACGCTCAACTAAAGGCCAAAAGTGAGGCATTGTCAAGGGAGACATTAGGAAGAAGAAAGTTGTTAAGAAAGAAGAGAAAAGGTAAGATCCCAAATTTAGTCGCCTCTTACGATCATGCAATGGGGGCAGCAGGTACAATTCTTACGCCCTACCTGCAGGGCAGTTACGCATGGGCATGCTAGAGTTGTGGATAATTCAAAGCATAGTACATTTAATGCAAAATATGTATGTAAATTGGACCATATCATCTAGGTCTCTTTTAGTGGAAAATAAATGAATTTGAATAAAACAAATACTGTTTTTTATAAATTCATAAGTGTCTTTAGTTATTCATAGTTTGTTGCAGTAATTATTGCTTGACATGGAAACAAATTTTATTTTGATTGTATCAATGCTTATCCTGTTACTCATGATGGTAGGAAATTCAACACCCCGTCGGAATATTCTGAAGGAAGTAAATTTCTTTATTTGTGTTGATAAATAAGGTCCTAATAATATGAATGATTCATTTCTTAGCCATCAATTAGCACTATTAGGAATGTCATTGTTAAAACAACTTCTTGTGTTTATATTCATAAAGATTTAGATGACCCGTATAGGATCCAAAAACGAAAATTGTTTCCTTGGTTTGGTTTGGTTTGGTTTATTTTGTTTAACGTCCTATTAACAGCTAAGGTCATTTAAGGACGGCCTCCCGTGCATGCGACATGTATGCGTGTGGTGAGTGCGTATGTGTGTTTTGGGAAGCTGCGGTATGTTCGTGTTAAGTCTCCTTGTGATAGGCCGGAACTTTTGCCGATTTATAGTGCTACCTCACTGAAGCGTACTGCCGAAGACACCCAGCAGCACACCCCACCCGGTCACATTATACTGACAACGGGCGAACCAGTAGTCCCACTCCTTGTATGCTGAGCGCTAAGCAGGAGCAGCAACTACCATTTGTAAAGACTGTGGTATGTCTCGGCCAGGGGACAGAACCCAAAGTCTTCCTCACAGCGGCGAACGCTCAACTAAAGGCCAAAAGTGAGGCATTGTCAAGGGAGACATTAGGAAGAAGAAAGTTGTTCAGAAAGAAGAGAAAAGATAAGATCCCAAATTTAGTCGCCTCTTACGATCATGCAATGGGGGCAGCAGGTACAATTCTTACGCTCTACCTGCAGGGCAGTGTTTCCTTGGAAAGGGTTTGAGAAATGTTTTAATTGATATAGGAGAGACCTTGCAGCATGTATTTTCCTCATAAATTATATTCTCGGAAATAGCTTTTCTTCATGGGTTTCCATTAATGAAGATTCATTTTCTAAATAGATTACTCATGATCATGATGTCATTCAGGGCAATGTATGCCAACATTAATAATGTTTCCCCGAAAGTTAAAAGGTAGAGAATAAAATATAAGTTGATTTAATATTTTGTTCTCTATCATTAAAATTTATGAGGTAATACTGTGATTGAAATGTAATCGGAGAATAAAATTTGTTTCTGTTTTGAGGAATTGGGGCTCAACAGACTTCAGTCAACTTCTTTGATCGGAACTACAGTTTATACTGGTTCCTGGTCGCGTCCAGACAAAGCGGCTTATTTGATTGTCGGGACATTTAAGATGATTGCATCTCACATGATATATAGTCGGGACATCGCAAGGAACAATCTCATTTCATTATTAGGACATCTTTATTGACGTATACAAAGTCGCTCGAAATGTCACAACAATAAAATAAAATTAATGCTGTGTGATGTCCTTATTATCTATCCAGAAGATGTTTCCACAACAAAGATGTCATTCGCTGTAAAGTCCTGATTATGTATTATATGGTGGTAGATGTCCCGACAACAAAATGAAATTGTTTGCTGTGATGTCCTGTGATTGCAATTGAGATAAAATCATTTAAAATATCCCAACAAAAAAATATGAGAATTTTGCTTTGTAATGTCCCTACTATAAAAATAAGTCCGATTCAATAATCGAAAATGTCTCGAAATGAAATATGATGATTACTTTGCGATTTCCCTTTCAGCGAAAAATGACTAGTTTTGTGATGTCCTGTTGATATATCTAATGTCATGACCACTATATGAGATAACTATTTGCTATGTACCGATAATATATCAAGTAAGGTTAAATCTTTCTTTTAAGTTGTCCTACAGTAAAATAATAATCTTGTTTTCTAGTGTTCCGATTATATAGCAAGTGAGGTAAAATAATCGAATATGTCCCGAAAACAAAATACATTATTTGTGATGTCCCAATTATACATGTATATCAAACGAAATTATATCTAACTTGTCCTGACAATAAAGGGGGAAGTTTGTATTGTGATGTACTGATTATGTTTCAAATGAGATTAAATATTTTGAATTGTCCCAACAATAAACTAAGAATTTTGCTTTCTGGTTTTCCGAATAAATAATTACTAAGGTAAAATAATCAAAGATGTCCCAACAGCAAAATAAATTATTTGATATTCGCTACAAAAAGGGAGAGTTTATCGCTGTGATGTCCCTTGTGAGATTAAATCTTTGAATTGTCTCGACAATAAAATGATATTTCACTTTGTAAATCCACAATGTAACAAGCGAGATTCAATAATCGAAGCTGTCCCAACAACGAAATGTAATATTTTTTTTATGTTTGGTTCAAACGGTATTTTATTTGGTTATAGCAATGGTACATACAAATAATACAAATATAAGGATACAGAAACAAGTACTTGGTACTTATTAGCTCACCTGCCCGAAGGGCTACCACATTTGTTCAAATAAATGGTCACATGGGTCAAATAGACTACAATCATCGAACGACTTCTCAAATTACCAAGAGGCCCAGAGACTTGATATTGGGATTGTTGCATGCTGGGGTGAAGGGTTACTAAGTTTGTTCAAATGAATGACCTTGACCTTCATTCAAGGTCACATGAGTCAAATAGTCTAATCTTCAAACGACTTCTCAATAACCATGGGGCCCAGAGAGTTGGCATTGGGTCTGTAGTATGCTTGGGTGAATGTCTACAAAGTTTGTTAAAATAAATGACCTTGACCTTTATTCAAGGTCATAAAGGTCAAATAGCCTGTAATCTTCAGGCAACTTCTCAATAACCAAGAGGTCCAGGGACTTGATATTGGGCTTGTTGCATGCTGGGGTGAAGGGCTATTAAGTTTGTTCAAATGAATGACCTTGATCTTCATTGAAGGTCAAATAGGCTATGACCTTTAAAAGACTTCTTTTCAATAACCAAGATGCCCAGGGACTTGATATTGGGCCTGTAGCATGATGGGGTGAAGGGCTACAAAGTTTGATCAAATAAATGAACTTGACCTTCATTCAAGGTCACATGGGTCAAATAGGCTATAATCTTCAAACGACTTCTCAATAACCAAGAGGCCCAGGGACTTGGTATTGGGCTTGTAGCATGCTTGGGTGAAGGGCTACCAAGTTTGATCAAATAAATGAACTTGACCTTCATTCAAGGTCACATTGGTCAAATAAGCTATAATCTTCAAACGACTTCTTCTTAATAACCAAGATGCCCAGGGACTTAATATTAGGCTTGTAACATGCTGGGGTGAAGGACTACCAAGTTTGTTCTAATGATTGACCTTGATCTACATTCAAGGTCACAGGGGTTAAATCAGCTTAAATATGTAAACAATTGTTTTGGGATAGCCAAGAGTCCTCGAGACCTGATATTAGGACAATATAATGCTGGTATGAAGGACTAGAAAATTCAATTATATGTATAAACCTAGCTTACTATGATATTTTAATGAAGAGGTAATCAGCATAGTATCTGTAGAAATGACCTCAATCAACTTCAAAGTTGCTGTAGAGCCAGGTGAGCGATACAGGCCCATTTGGCCTCTTGTTTAAATTAAAACTGATTTCTGACATGACATTCACGCCAAATACCTACTAAAAAGTTATACAGTTGGGTATTAACTCGGTTAAAGTGAACACTAGTTTAATAACAGAAATGCATTGAGTTGCTGTCGGCGATAAAATGAGGTTTGGTTTATTTTGTTTAACGTCCTATTTACAGCTAAGGTCATTTAAGGACGGTCTCCCTTGCGTGCGACATGCATGCGTGTGGCGGGTGCGTATGTGTGTTTTGGGAGACTGTGGTATGTTCGTGTCAAGTCTCCTTGTGATAGGCCGGAACTTTTGCCGATTTATAGTGCTACGCTACCTCACTGAAGCATACTGCATTATATTGTTAAAATGATATCATACATTACAAAACCATAACTATAGAAAGTGCATCAAACTGAACATCATACTGAATATGGAACAAGTCACTTAACTAAGGCGACCAATGACATTACAAAATAAACAGTGACTTCAACAAAGTTGAGGTTGTATTATCACGTTTTGAATATGCGGTTTTTTAAATAGTAATTTCAGTAATTAATCCATAATTTCATACGCAGGTCAACATTCTTCCATCTTGGACAAGACTATCTGCACAGGAGGATGGTCCTTTTTGCCACCCTCTCATGCTCTTTGGAAGGATGCTGCCTTTCCAGAGACACCAACAACATGCCAAACCACCATTCAGTTGCGGACCAAGGAAAGCGAAATCAAGGTTTTGCGCTACTATGATGTATTGGAGCGGGACCAGTGGGGCAATGGGTACATTTTTCGTCATTCTAAAAATCACATGTAGAAATTGACTTGAGAAAAAATGTCTTAATATGGATGCAAGTTAATGGAACTGTGGTACAGACTATATGTTTATACTTTACAACATTATTTCATTTGGTATTGGTTCATTTGAATAGGCTCTTAATCCGTATTGATCATCAAATGTCAGATGAAAAGGAAATATCTTATGACTTTTTAAAGTATGGTCAAACTTAACAATCAAACCACTGGACTACATCAAACTTTATCAATATGTGTAATAAATTACAATGGAAGTTAACAAGGTTAAATTGAATTAACATTAACAAGGGTTGTATACGTGTTATATCAAGTAAATCACACATAACATTAAATCATTTTCTCTGTAGAGATGAAATGTTGGGTTTGGTCTGAATCATCGTTGGCAAGTCTCGGCTCGAAAAATAAACCATTGATCTCATTTTTTCAACTTGTCATTTTTTTTCTTTTAGGACAAACCACAAGGCAATGCTAACTGGCCTAACTCAGAAACACGGACGGTACGGCAGCACAGAATGGTTTCGCCGGAGTTATCTCGATCTCAAACAAAAGCATGCTCCAGTCGAGCTGATGCATACGCTTAAGGTAATTTTAAGTGATAACAATTACTGATAGGCGGTTGGCCCTATGTCAACATCAGGATTTGTGTTCAACTCTGTTACATCTTATAGTTGAATTGGTAACTGGTACCATTATCACCAAACTAGTATCATTCTCTATTTCCTATTAAGATACCAATTTTAAGATACCAATTGTAAGATACCATTGAGTAGAGACTATTTGACAAATACATAGCCATCATAATGAAATTCATGGAACTTGGCATAACAGAAATTATACATTATAGTAACACAGTTTACATGAAATATACTGTTTCTAGGACTTGATTAGTTCACTTATAAATATAATTAGGTCCATTTAAAAGTAATTAATGGGGCGATTTTGATTTTTTAGGTTTTAGCGTTTTGATATGATTTTATTTCTAAATGTTAAGCTATCATTGCAATTTCCATGCCCCTGCCTTGGAATTTGGGGAGAGGGCGATACATTGTAACCCATGCCAGTCGTGTAGATTTATCTAAATCAGTCCAATGTCAGTTGTCATCAAACTTTATAAGCATAGTGTCTAATTGTGCCACTTTCCTTCTTAATTTGATCAAAGGTCCAAGACCGCCACAACTCGCTGAATACATATCCTTTAATAAATTGAGATTTATATTTCGGATTCTAATGAACTTGATAATACCACAGCCTTTCTTGTTCCGGGCCATGTGTTGGTGAAAATGATTATGTATAGTTTCAGGAAGTTTTGCACAACTAAATTAATATATAAACGGGCATTTATGTCTAACAGAAATTCTAATTTAATTAACAGACTATTCCTTAAAGGATTCCTGATACAATTAGTCAAGAAGTAAATTGAGAGAGTTTTGTTTGATATAGTTAATATTTATCATTTTAAATATGATTTCAGGAAGTGGCAGAGCATATAATGAAGCCTCTGAATAGAGATGAAGACGGCTAAGATACGAGCGTTTGAGAGGTCAAATAACCGGTTCAAGGAATGCTGTCCGGAGACTGTGTACTTGACTTGCACAAAGGTAAAACACTGGATATCATTGAAATTTCAATAGTCTCGTGGTAATGTTATCATAAGCAGATAAAATAATGGGAATGGGGGTAAAGTTTACAGTAATTGATATTGGGAAATCACATATTTTGGACATCTTTGGTCAGATGCTATCTTACAAAGTAATGAAAACTTAATTACAATTTCAATCTTCTTTGAATGTCCTCTTACTTTTCCATCAATATATGTTGTAAGATGTTGGAATTAAATAGTAACCATAGCGAAGTCATTCACTTTTTTGGAAGAAAGTAAATCAGGACTTGTATAATTAATTATTGTAAATGCAGTTGATATGTGTAAGAAAAAAGGATAATCTTCATATTCAAATTTTGTGTACAAAGTCCACCCACACCAATAATTGAATTTGAATTTACATCCTCAAAAATATTATTATTGTAGAAGGTCAAGAAGAGAAAGAACACCGGTACCTGACAATATAGATCTGGAGAAAAAGTAATTATGAAATTATTTAATGCATTTAACTTGTAGTAAAGCATTTTAGTTATATCTCTAAATCCCTTAGTTGTGATTTCAAAGCCACATAAAGCAGCTATGTGGTGCGTTCCTGCATCATTATCTGGCATGTCTTGATACGACATTGCCTGTCCATATGACTTATAATAAATTGAAATCAAACTTGTCAAATAATGTATTCAATCAAAAGGAATTTAAAAGAAAAACAAGGGCCCAATGGGCCCAAATCGCTCACCTGCAATGCAGTGATCTTTTCATATATGGATCCTGCAGTTATTTGAAAGCATGCTACAGGACCAATATAATGTCTCTCTGCACTTTGGCTTTTCACTAAAAGTCATTTAAAGATTTAAGCATACTTGATCGACGTGACCTTGAATGAAGGTCAAGGTCATTCATTTGAACAAACTTGGTAGCCCTTCACCCCAGCATGCTACAGACCCAATATCAACTCTCTGGGACTCTTGGTTATTGAGAAGAAGTCGTTTAAAGATTTTAGCCTTTTTGACTCCTGTGACCTTGAATGAAAGTCAAGGTCATTCATTTGAACAAACTTGGTAGCCCTTCACCCCAGCATGCTACAGGCCAAATATTAGGTCTCTGGGACTCTTGGTTATTGAGAAGAAGTCGTTTAAAGATTTTAGCCTTTTTGACTCCTGTGACCTTGAATGAAAGTCAAGGTCATTCATTTGAACAAACTTGGTAGCTCTTTACCCCAGCATGCTACAGGCCAAATATTAGGTCTCTGGGACTGTTGGTTATCGAGAAGTCGTTTAAAGATTTTAGCCTTTTTGGCCCCTGTGACCTTGAATGAAGGTCAAGGCCATTCATTTGAACAAACTAGGTAGCCCTTCAGCCCAGCATGCTACAGACCCAATATCAACTCCCTGGGACTGTTGGTTATTGAGAAGAAGTCGTTTGAAGATTTTAGCCTTTTTGACCCCTGTGACCTTGAATGAAGGTCAAGGTCATTCATTTGAACAAACTTGGTAGCCCTTCACCCCAGCATGCTACAGGCCAAATATTAGGTCTCTGGGACTCTTGGTTATTGAGAAGAAGTCGTTTAAAGATTTTAGCCTTTTTGACTCCTGTGACCTTGAATGAAAGTCAAGGTCATTCATTTGAACAAACTTGGTAGCCCTTCACCCCAGCATGCTACAGACCCAATATCAACTCCCTGGGACTCTTGGTTATTGAGAAGAAGTTGTTTAAAGATTTTAGCCTTTTTGACCCCTGTGACCTTGAATGAAGGTCAAGGTCATTCATTTGAACAAAATTGGTAGCCCTTTACCGCAGCATGCTACAGACCCAATATCAACTCCCTGAGACTCTTGGTTATTGAGAAGAAGTCGTTTAAAGATTTTAGCCTTTTTGACTCCTGTGACCTTGAATGAAAGTCAAGGTCATTCATTTGAACAAACTTGGGAGCCCTTCACCCCAGCATGCTACAGGCCAAATATTAGGCCTCTGGGACTCTTGGTTATTGAGAAGAAGTCGTTTAAACATTTTAGCCTTTTTGACTCCTGTGACCTGGAATGACGGTCAAGGTCATTCATTTGAACAAACTTGGTAGCCCTTCACCCCAGCATGCTACAGACCCAATATCAACTCCCTGGGACTCTTGGTTATTGAGAAGAAGTCGTTTAAAGATTTTAGCCTTTTTGACCCCTGTGACCTTGAATGAAAGTCAAGGTCATTCATTTGAACAAACTTGGTAGCCCTTCACCCGAGCATGCTACAGACCCAATATCAACTCCCTCGGACTCTTGGTTATTGAGAAGAAGTCGTTTAAAGATTTTAGCCTTTTTGACTCCTGTGACCTTGAATGAAAGTCAAGGTCATTCATTTGAACAAACTTGGTAGCCCTTCACCCCAGCATGCTACAGACCCAATATCAAGTCCCTGGGTATTTTGGCTATTTAGAAGAAGTCGTCTAATTTTTTTTAGCCTTTTTGACTCCTGTGACCTTGAATGAAAGTCAAGGTCATTCATTTGAACAAACTTGGTAGCCCTTTACCCCAGCATGCTACAGACCCAATATCAACTCCCTGGGACTGTTGGTTGTTGAGAAGAAGTCGTTTGAAGATTTTAGCCTTTTTGACTCCTGTGACCTTGAATGAAGGTCAAGGTCATTCATTTGAACAAACTTGGTAGCCCTTCACCCCAGCATGCTACAGGCCCAATATTAGGTCTCTAGGCCTTTTGGTTATTGAGAAGAAGTTGCTTGAATGGAAAGTTGACGCCGGCCGGACGGACGCCGCGCCACGGCATAAGCTCACTTGCCTTTCGGGCAGGTGAGCTAAAAAAGACATATTCAAGATATATGGTCAAGGGTTCCTGTAAAATTTACTGTTGCTTTATACTTTCAAATTATACATTATCTAATGATTTAACGTTTTATCCTTTTTTTAGTTACCCAAAGAACAAACTCCCGGCAGCTCCATTCACACAAACCGCATAAGAGAAGAAACTGGCAATCTTTCTACGGTTCCCCCAATATTTTGGAGATGTCCCCGGCAGCCTCTTTCGTGAGATAAGTGGAGGGACAAAAACACACACTTGGCACCAGGTATGAAGTGAAGACTTATCATTTAAGAATTTTTTAAGAGAAATGTTATAGCCATTTTGATAATGCTTTTCCAGCACTTGAGTAACTATTAAATATTCTATGTAGAAATGGTCAGTACAATATTGAAAGTGCCCTTTTGCATTTTTAGCACTTTTTCAAAGAGTTATTTTCTAGCAAGTAGGAAATTTTGCATCCTGAAGTATTTTTACATTTCAAATCCTTTTCAGAGAGTTATGCCCCTTATATTTAAAATCGATAAAAAATAGGTAAAAAACAAGCACACCAACATTATTTTTCTTTAATCATTTGTAACAGTATGGATTCCCTCTTTGCAAAAGTCCACGAGAAAAAAAATTCTAATCAAGAATTGTTATTGCTCCATAAATTATCCTGCCTGTTATGCCTGCAGGTAGGGCGTAAGAATTGTACCTGCTGCCCCCATTGCATGATCGTAAGAGGCGACTAAATTTGGGATCTTATCTTTTCTCTTTCTGAACAACTTTCTTCTTCCTAATGTCTCCCTTGACAATGCCTCACTTTTGGCCTTTAGTTCAGCGTTCGCCCATGTGAGGAAGGCTTTGGGCCCTGTCCCCTAGCCGAGACATACCAGTCTTTAAAAATGGTAGTTGCTGCTCCTTGCTTAGCGCTCAGCATATTAGGAGTGGGACGACTGGTTCGCCCGTTGTCAGTATAATGTGACCGGGTGGGGTGTGCTGCTGGGTGTCTCCGGCAGTATGCTTCAGTGAGGTAGCACTATAAATCGGCAAAAGTTCCGGCCTATCACAAGGAGACTTAACACGAACATACCGCAGCCTCCCAAAACACACATACGCACTCACCACACGCATGCATGTCGCACGCACGGGAGGCCGTCCTTAAATGACCTTAGCTGTTAATAGGACGTTAAACAAAACTGGTCCAGGAGGAGGGGGAAGGGGGGGGGGGGGGGGGGGGGGGGGGTTGTTGTTGTTATAATTTATTATAAGAACACAGTTATTACAAAACGACGCACTGACTTAGAAGTGGATGATGTTGAACTTATTTGGGTAGAAGTTAAAGTAAAGAATCATACATTCCTCTTAGGATGCATTTATAGACCTGAAACAACGATAGCTTATTGGGATAAACTTGATAGTATTCTTGAGAAAGTTTCTGAAACACATCTAGACTTTGTACTTACGGGTGATATTAATATAAATATGCTTAATATACAACCTAACTGTCAACTTAACCAGCTACTCATAAAATATAATCTTAATAGTGTAATCAATGAACCTACTAGAATTACATCTACAACAGCAACTGCAATAGATGTAGTGTTTGTAAACAATTGTAATATTATTAAAAAAACTTATGTTGAACCACCCTTTTGCAGTGACCATTCTTCTATTCATATAGAAATGTCATACTCTATTCATAAACAAACTTGTTATAAAAAAAATATATATCTACATCAGTTTTCTGATTATGATAGTATAAACAATGCTATTAATGATATTGATTGGCATTATATATATGAAAATATGGATGTTAACGAATTTAATGAAATTTTAACAAATACTGTCTCTGGATTAGTTGAAAAATGTGTACCATCTAAAACTATAACTGTAAGGCCTTTTGATAAACCGTGGATGACCAACACAATCAGACTTCAAATGCGTCAAAGGAAAAGAAAGCACAAAACTGCAATAACAACAAACTTAGAACAACACTGGGCAGAATATAGGCAGATCCGCAATACTGTAATTTACCTAATTAGGGAAGAAAAAATGAAATATGTAGAAAAACTACAAACAAAACTGGCAAATAATTCTGTTCCCCCAAACAAATGGTGGAAATTAGCTAAATCCATCAGTAATTTTAATAACAAAGACACATGTATACCACCCCTTGAACATAACAATACACTACTTCACCATCCCATAGAAAAAGCAGAAGCACTTAATGACTATTTTACCTCAATAGCAACTTCATCAGACACTTTAGAAGATCCACCAAATATTCTTAATGCACCACCCTATCACCTGCATTCAATACACATAACTGAACAGGACATTGAAGACCAAATTAATCTCTTAAATGAAAATAAGCCATCAGGACCAGATGAAATACTCCCGAAAGTTATTAAAAGCCTTAAAAGTCTAGTAAAACCCCTATATCTCCTCATAAATAAAACAGTTGAGACAGGCAGTATACCAAATAAATGGAAAATGGCTAATGTGAGTGCTATATATAAAGGATCTGGGAAACAAAATGACACATTTAATTATCGACCTATATCAGTAACGTCCTGTTTTAGCAAAATAATGGAAAAGGCTATCTTTAAATACCTTTATAATTATATTAAGGATCATTACATTATATCTAAACATCAATCTGGATTTATGCCTGGTGATTCGACTACTAATCAACTTTTATCTATCTATCATACAATAACTAGTAATTTGGACTCTAGAAAAGAAGTTAGATTCATATTCTGTGATATAAGCAAAGCTTTCGACCGTGTCTGGCATAAGGGGCTACTTCATAAATTAGAATGTTATGGCATAACTGGAAATCTTCTTAATTGGTTTAATAGCTATCTAACTAATAGAAAACAAAGAGTTATAACAGGTCACTTTTCTTCATTCAAAAATGTTGATGCTGGGGTTCCCCAAGGGTCTGTACTGGGGCCTTTTCTTTTTCTTCTATACATTAATGACCTACCAGATGCCTTAACAAATCAAGTAAAACTTTTCGCTGATGATACATCCCTATATGCTGTAATTGATGATAACCAAGCAGAGATAGCTGGTACCCTGAACACAGATCTAGAAAATATTAGTTTTTGGGCCAATAAATGGGATGTCAAATTCAACCCTAATAAAACAAAGTCTGTTCTTTTCTCCAGGAAAAAAACACAAATTATTCCCCAGTTATTTTTCCTGGACACACCAATAGATAACTCACATACTCATAAGCAATTAGGTCTAACATTTAATTCAGATGGTTCTTGGTCTGAGCATATACAAAATATCTTTGAAAAATCCTACAAACGATTGAACATTCTAAAAAGTTTAAAATACAAATTAAATAGAGAAACATTAATAACTATGTACGTAGCATTTATAAGACCAATACTGGAATATTCATCTGTAGTTTGGGATAATTGCAATAATACATGTAAACAATTGATAGAATCAATACAGTTAGAAGCTACACGTATTATCACTGGACTTAGGAAAGGAACTCCACATAATATATTATACAGAGAACTTGGACTGGAAACTCTAGAAAGTCGTCGAAAAAAACATAAACTTATACTAATGTACCATATCTTACATAATAATGCACCTAATGCATACCTAATTGATATAGTCACTCAATACTTAAATGACAATGAAGACACAGTACATCATCTCCGTAGGCAACGATTATTCAATCAGCCACTATGTAGATCAGAAAATTATTATAACAGCTTTTTCCCAACTATGCTACGTGAATTTAATTCAATTGACACTAAAATTCTAAATTCACCATCCCTAGGTGTTTTTAAGAAACTTATCACTCCCGTCAATTTAGACCAGGGTCTAATCTGTACAACGGACATTTTTAAAAATAAAGGTAATAGAAAAGAAAATATTATATTATGTCAACTTAGAAACAATGCAAGTAATTTAAATTTTGACTGTTTTAATGATCATCTCATAGATTCACCATTGTGCAGATGTAATCATGGGGATGAAACTTCATACCATTACTTTTTTGAATGCTGCGTATATGAACAGCAAAGGCAAGAGTTGAAACAAAATATCAATAACCAGCATCATCTAACCACTATAATATTAACACATGAAAATTACTTGTTGTCTGATGAAATTAATATCAACATTCTGAATGCCGTTCAAAAATACATTAAAGATAGTAAGATATTTGATTAAACTCAAAATTAACCATACTTATTCAAATGTTATTTTCTAGACCCAGACTCGCTCAATTAGTTTTTGATTATTATTTTACCTGTATTTACATATATTCTATATTGTTCATATTCTTGATATAAGAATGTGGTGAACCTGCGACCTGCTTCAAAAGTCAGCTGATCCCTGAATATCTCTGATTGATTTACTTAATTCAAAACTAGTATATTCAACTAGAATCTTTTTACTCCAGAGTATAATTAAAGTTTGTTATATCTAACATATGAAAGCTTTGCTTGGATGCAGGGGCACTCAGTCTGAATCTAGCACACTAAGATGGATGGCTACTGAAGGAGGAGTAAGACATTTTATGCCTGAACATCTATAATGCTGCTGGATTTAAGGCTGGGTGCCAATCCTGTATCTAAGCAATAGCTATTAACTGAGAACAAAATCTTTTTATAACTCTGTAACATGATCATAATTTGACAAAGGATATACTAGAACCTTATTACCTCCCTTTTCCACTAATTCTTTTTATAATTACCTCCCTTTGACCATATATAAAAATCAATATATTCATAATAAAAAATTCCATCTCCATTGACTTAATTTATATACATATTTCTTATACTTCTTCACTTTCAATTGTTTTAGTTTAATTCTACTAGTGTTCTGTCTGTATTGGGGAAGACTTATATAGGCCAAGCCTGCTGTCTAACCCATTTGTATAAATGTTATACAATAAAATATGTTGAAATGAAACAAAATAAACCAAACTAAACCAAGATTATCAATAAAATGGCAACACTGTATGATTGATAATCTTGTCATCCATTGTCAATGTATTACTAATGTATTACAGGGCTTCACCAATGGAATTCTGCGGTATTTTGTAAGAGATGTGCTGGTGTTAGAGGAACTATTTATGACTATCACAGACTTGAAAACACGGGACAGGACGGAGCAGAAATGGTACGAGGCCCTTTGCCACACGGAGCGAGATTTTCCAGCTTCATAACAGGTATGACACATGCTTATGTATTCACTGATCATTGGTTCAATATTTATTGAAAAATATTGCACTGAAGATACCGAAACTAAACCCGAAAAATCATTAATCTGTACTTTGAACTCTAATTAAAATTCTTCAAATATTGTAGTGAAAAGAAAACATTCATGAAAGCATAGATTGCCTATATTTGAATTTTGACAGATTCTTCAGTATGTAGCATTGGCATTGAAATTGCTAGAAAGGAATCGCCCGTCCACAATCTAATCTGAATCTCGATTTCATAGCTTGTAGTTTTGTTCTTCGTACTTCACTGGAAATATTTTACAAACTGTTCTTTTATTATGATCAAGTTCAGGAAGCTAAACAGTGTTACCAGGTGGCTGTAATGTAACAATGGCTTCTTAACTACATATACAAGATGGACATTGCCCTGCAGGTAGGTCGTGAGAATTGTACCTGCTGCCAGCATTGCATGATCGTAAGAGGCGACTAAATTTGGGATTTTATCTTTTCTCTTCTTTCCTAATAACTTCCTAACGTCTCCCTTGATACTGCCTCACTTTTGGCCTTTAGTTGAGCGTTCGCCACTGTGAGGAAGGCTTTGGGTTCTATCCCCTGGCCGAGACATACCAGAGTCTTTAAAAGTGATAGTTACTGCTCCTTCTTAGCGCTCAGCATGCAAGGAGTGGGACGACTGGTTCGCCCGTTGTTTAGTATAATGTGACCGGGTGGGGTGTGAGGCATTGTCAAGGGAGAAATTAGGAAGAAGTTGTTCAGAAAGGAGAGAACAGATAAGATCCCAAATTAAGTCGCATTTTACGATCTTGCAATGGATGCAGCAGGTACATTTTTTTACGCCCTACCAAATGACAGCTTGAGGGTTTTTGTATTAAGAGAAATGACAAACAAAAGTCTCAGACTCCACATCATGGACAAGCAATTTATTTCGGCACAAACATTCAATTTGCAAAAAAATATATCTTCCCTTCATTTGATTTTGAGTGCTTTGTTTGTCATTTTTTAAAAGCATCCGTATTGTATATTTACATCATTATAATAAAAGGTGGTTAAAAATGGTAAAATATATATATGTACGAATAGATTATGTGAACTTTGTTATAAATAGAACGTCAAAGACAGTAACGTAAAAGACATCAAAGTCTATAAAATAGATCGATTTCTTTCAAGTAGCTAAATATTGTTTTCGAATCCACGGAACTGAAAAGGGTTTTCATATCCGGGACTCGAAAGTATTTATCACGAATGTGCTTAAAATCGGAACATTCTATTAAAAAATGCTGCACTGTGAATTGAACATCACATGCATAACACACCGGTGGATCCTCTCGTTTCAAAAGGAACGAATGAGTAGGATATGTGTGCCCGGTACGGAGCCGAGAGAGGACTATTTCCTCTCTACGATCCTTCCGGCTTGGTTTTGATGTTTTAAGTTTTGGTTGTACTTTAAAAAGTTTGTTGCTCGTCTCGAGAGACCAGCGTTGCTGCCATTTACTCTGAATGGCAGAACTAATTAGAGGTTTGAAATCTGTATATGGTATTTTAATATTTGTTTGTTGCAGATTTAGAGCAAGTTTTGCTTGGCGGTCAACAAGTTCGTTGCCTTTAATTCCGACATGGCTCGGAATCCAAAGTAATGTTATTTTGCATTTTTTTAAGATACGAGATATTCGTAAAACAAGGTTTTGTATGAGTATGTTCTTTGGATCTTGTGATTGTAAATTCTGAAGGACGGATAGAGAGTCGGAACAAATTATTGCCTTTCTGATGCGTTGTTCTTCGATATGGTCGAGGGCCAAATCGATGGCACATGCTTCCGCAGAGAAGATAGAGGCACCATCTGGTAAGCGGATTGAAGAGCAGTGGTGATCGGAATAGCATGCTGCGGAGACCTTTACTCCATCTTTTGAGCCATCAGTGTAGATCTGAACATGATCAGGAAAATCTGCAATGCACTCCCGAAAAGAAGATTTGTGCTCTTCGGGTAATACACTCGACTTTGCCCTCTCATGTAGAGTAAGGTTAATATCAGGTGTTTCGACAAGCCACGGTGGTACATCAGTTACGGTGTACTCGCCTATGTTGTCTAAACTGATGTTAAGTTCCTGAAGAAAGTTAGAAATTCTAATGCCAAATATTGGTAAAAGTTTTTGGTTTTGATTAAATATGTTTTGGTATTTCGGATTGACAACAAGGTCAAAAGCCGGATTTTTCGGGTTGGATTTTAATTGGACGGCATATTAAAGAGAAAGTTTTTTCCTTCTGTCATTTAGGGATGGTTCATTTGCCTCAACATAAAGGCTCTGCACAGGTGTTGTTCGAAAAGCACCAAGTACTAGACGTAATCCTTAGTTTTGGATAGGATCCAGCATCTGCAGGTAAGAATTTCGTGCCGATCCATAAACGATGGAGCCATAGTCGAGTTTTGATCAAATAAGTGCCCTATAAAGGCGCAGAAGCATTTCGCGGTCTGCACCCCAGTCAGTATGGGATAGTACTCGTAAAATGTTCATTGCCTTTGAGCACTTATCTTTCAAGTATTTTATATGTGGAACAAAGGAGAGTTTCGAATCGAAAATTAGTCCGAGGAATTTAGTCTGCTCGACAACTGGAATTGTGATACCGTTTAATGTAAGATCTGGATCATTATGTGGTTTTCGTTTTTGGCAGAAGTGCATGCAGACAGTTTTTGATCTGGAGAATTTAAAGCCGTTTTCATCCGCCCATGTTTGTAGTTTGCCTAAACATTGTTGAAGTTGTCGTTCTATCGTGTGCATGTTCTTCGACCTATAGCAGATCAAGAAGTCATCGACGAATAGAGACCCTTCAGTCGACTTACCGAGACATTTAGTTATACTGTTGATTTTCAGACCAAAAAGTGTTACGGAAAGGATCCCACCCTGAGGGACTCCCATTTCCTGTTTTGCTGTTTCGGAATAAGTTACACCTACGCGAACTTTAAAATGTCTGTCAGATATATGGTTTGAAATGAATTTTGGGAGATTCCCACGTACACCAATTTCATGCAGGTCTTTCATAATACCATATTGCCATGTAGTATCGTATGCCTTTTCCAGATCAAAGAGCACAGCGACAAGATGCTCCTTCTTCGCGAAAGCTTCTCGAATGAAGGTTTCTAATCTGACCAGATGGTCTACTGTTCCTCTGCGGTTTCTGAATCCACTTTGGAGTGGACTCAAAATACTATTGGATTCAAGGAACCAAACTAGTCTACTGTTTATCATCCGTTCAAGTGTTTTGCAAATGCAACTCGTTAGAGAGATTGGACGATAATTATTTGGTTCAGTGGTGTCCTTACCAGGTTTATGAATTGGAATAATTGTAGATTCCTTCCAAGAGCCTGGGATCTTTCCAGATTCGTAGACTTGATTAAAAATATATAGGAGACAACGTAAGGATGATTCCGGTAGATGTTTCAGGAATTGGTATGGAATTTCATCAGGCCCAGCTGCTGAATCGTGTGATTTGTTTAAGGATTCAAGCAACTCTGGGAGATCGAATGGTTTATTGTAACTTTCTGTGTTGGAGGATTTAAAATTAAGACGTTTCTTTTCTTTCTCTTTTTTAAATCGTTGAAATTTTTGGGAGTGGTTTTTGGCTGATGAGTTTTGGGCTATATTTTTGGCAAATACATTCGCAATTTCGGATTTAGAAGAGAAAATTTGCTTTTTATTGATAAGATGGGATGATGGTGCCGTTTTTCTTTTTCCACTTATTTTTCGCAACTGATCCCATACCTTTTTAGATGATGTGTTTGAAGTTATTTTAGAAACGTATTCCTTCCAGCTATTCTTTTTATCGGATTTAATAGATAAAATTTGCTCTCCAAATTTTAAAATTATTGTAATTTTCGACAGTTGGGGAAGTCAAAAATCGTCTTAGAGCTGCCTTTCGGCCGGATCTATTAATAAAAGATTCTTCAGATAAAAGAAACTTTGTAGGTTTTGGAACGGACTTTGGTATCGTTTTTTCGGCAATAGAAGTGAGAGTTTCGGTAAATGTTTTAAATGAATCATCGAGGTTAGTTAGTTTTTCTACAGTAAGCTCCTCGTTGCACATGTGTTGGAATTGGACCCAATCCGCTTTGTGCATATTCCATCGAGGAAGTGGTTTATCAAGAGGAGTCCCAATATTATTTAGAAAAATAGGGAAGTGGTCACTCCCACATAAATCATTATTAACCTTCCAGTCATAATCGAGAAAAATGGAAGGATGGCATAGTGATAGGTCTATGTGGGTACGAGAGCCTGTAGCAGGGTGTAAATATGTTGGGGTGTTATTGTTAAACAGGCACAAGTTGTTTTTATCTATAAATTCCTCAATACGTCTTCCTCTCTCGTCTGTGTTCGGAGAGCCCCACAGGCTGTTATGCCCATTAAAATCTCCGAGAATTATGTATGGTGTTGGGAGTTGAGAGACGAGGTTATTCAGTTGCTCACTAGTGAAAGCAACACTTGGAGGAAGATAAATTGAACAGACAGTTACTTGTCTGTGTAAAGTTGCACATACAGCGACAGCCTGTAAATTTGTGTTTAACGTGATCATTCTGTGAGGAATATTCTTATTGACAGCTACAGCTGCGCCACCTGCTGCTTTGATTCCTATAGTTGTAGTGCTATTATAAAGCGAGAAATTTCTAAGGGTAATTGGGTTTTTTAACATGACCTCCTGTAGGCAAAATAAGGCAGGTCTAAACTCTTTAGATAAATTTTGAAACTCTTCTATATTTGCCCGTAGTCCGCGTATATTCCATTGTATGATCGTGTTGTTATTATTGGCCATTATCCTGGTTCATGCTGGTCGTTCTTCGGACTGACAGGGCTGCCTGGTATAGGCTGTCTAGTAACAGCAACGTTGGTTATATGCTGTTCACTGTCGTCCATAAGAACGCCATACCTGTTGTAGCCAAGGATAGGGTCATCTGAGCCCTTGGCCGGTTTGTTGTTTAGGGAGGGATGCCTATTGATCCGTACCCTAGATTTTGGTGTTCTTTGATCTTGAGGGGGTGTAGTGGCAGGTCGTTTGGTAATTCTGGAGGTGTCGACCGACGGCTGCGACAGAGTTCGTCGTCTATGGTGGTCGGCACCTGTCTTAGATTTCCGTTCGTTTACGATTGTTTTTGTATTCGATGGCGATGGTACGATTGATGGTGCGAGTTGTATGGGTTTTGAAGGCTCTGGAGGTTTGGGGGTGGCACTCCATCGTGAGGCTCTCCCAATTAAGTGTTTGTATTTTGGTAGGTTTGCCATCTCGGGAGCATCTGGACCCCAGGCAGACTTGTCCTCAAATGCTTGGATAGAGGCATCCTTCACCGAGATGGTACGTGCTGTCGACTGTTTGACAATTGTGGCAAACGTGGGGTTTGTGCTGTCCTTACTCTCGACAATCCTCCTGGCTTCAGGAAAGGAAATATTCTCGGTATATTTCAACCAGAGGATCTCCCTCTCCTTCTTCCAGGCAGGACAGTCTCGAGATGAGGCCGCATGGTTACCCTGGCAGTTTATGCAACGTTTGCCAACAATGTTGCATTGGTCGTTGTCTGTGTGGCCTTCACGTCCGCAGACAGTGTTCCGTCCACATCTGTCCTCGCGATGTCCGTACTTTTGACAGTTACGGCATCGCAGAGGGTTGGGGATGTAGGCGGAGACACCGTACCTCTGGTAACCTATTGTTACCGTCTGAGGTAGCTGCGGCACTCCGAACGTGAGAATGAATGTATTTGTGTTGATTGTTTGGCCATTGCGTCTGGAACGGATCCGCCTAACCTCCGAAACATGGATGTTCTCAACATGTTGAAAGTACTCCAGTATGTCGGCCTCGGAGTCGTTCTTCAATGTGGGGCACCTGATTACTCCCTTTGAAGAATTCAGTGAAGCGTGAGGCTTCACCTCGACATTGAGACCGGCAAAACTGGAAGTACCCATGAGATTCACCGCCTGTTGACGGCGGTAAACCTCAATGAGGAGAACACCAGATCTCATTGGCCTGACGGATTTTACCTCACCCGCTATTCCCTGAATTCCCTTCCTCAACAGGATGGGTGATAACTCGGAAGTTTTCTTACCCTTATCTCTGGAGGACATGGTTAGGAAGTGAGGGAACAACGGAGAGGCTCCAGTTCCAGATGCAGTTGTGGTCGCAGTTTGGGTTGGATTTGGTATTGTTTTTGTTTGTGTGGTTTGATTAGGTATAGATTTTGTTTGTGCTGTGTCTGTTGTGTTTGATGACTCGCCTTTGCGTTTTGTGTCATTTTTATCGTTTGTACCCATATGTATGTAGTAATTGTTCACTATTTTTGTCCCCACCCACCACGGAGCCCAACTAGGGGACACTTTTGTTGGCACGGGTTTCCGGTGTCGAAAGTGTCAGGGTAACATAGAATAGTATACTCGAAAGAGAAAGCAGCAGTTTGATTCTCCCGCGATTTTGAGTGCATGTCAGCAAGGAAAACAAGAAAATTCAAGTTGCCATTACTTACAAATCACCAAAATGCTCGTATTTAAATGAAAAAGCTCAAAGTCGACACCATATAAAATGTGTGATAAACACCAATGGACCTTTTGTGGTTTTAGGTGGTTTTGATGTTGATGCCTCAGAAAATGAAACATTTTTACACTGGATGGATTGGATTGGTTTGGTTTGGTTTGGTTTATTTTCAACGTCCTATTAACATCTAAGGTAATTTAAGGACGGCCTCCCGTGCGTGCGACACTGGATGGAATCAGAATTCAATTGCAGACAGGTTGTATAGCGTGACAACTGACTTTGGTTCTAAACTTAACACAATTGTATATCAAGCACTGTATAATGTTGCTGTTCAGATCTCAAACTTCTATAATCTGCTTTGTAAACATGAATTTGTAGCATCCGAGCCGAAACCGGAATGAACACAAATATTTTCTGGGGGGAATGCAGTTCTTCCGGCCCTCCACTTTTTCTTTTTAGATAATTTTTGTTTTCCCATTTATTCAGTTTGAATGTGTGAAGTGTGAATCAGTAGAGGGATGGGGTTGGGTTTCGATCACAGGGGTTGACACTGACAGTATTACACATCCGATGCTAAAATTTTCAGATATAAGTATGCACATTAGATTTATGTTCTTAGCTTTCTTCATTTGTGCCGCTAATAGTCTAGTTTCACAATCGTAAATAACCACGGCAATTCAGAGTTATTCCCCTTGAAAATTACGATAACGAGGCTCAGGCTACTTCCAGCGGTATCCAATGTCAATAATGTCGGCGCCACAGAATTCAATCTTGCATCTTGGAGTCGACGTTTTCCGTCAACTTAGGATAGTTGATCTGATGGAAATTTAGCGAGACCTTAACGAAAGCACCACTGGGAACAAGTCTGAAAACGAAGCTGGCTATTAATGTATCTGATGCTGACGCAACCTTGAGTGACCCGTTTACTTTTACTGACGATAAGGAAATAACATACGAACAGCTGAATTTGTCTGCTAAACATCGCATATGGAGTGATTACCTAAGAGATATGGTGGAATTTAATTTCAACCAACTTCACGAATATTTGGTTACACGTACTAACAAATATGATGATCCCTCAATGAAAGGTTCCTGCTATAAAAAAATAAAGTCTTATCAATTTTTCATGGAAGGGCACGTGTCGAATGTTGAAGTCGCGAGGGGGCAGGGGCATACGTGGATAAAGTCAAAGGTCATTGCCTCAATGAAGAAGACTAAGTACAATGTGATGGTTGTTGCAATGGGGATGTGAGGTATGCAGGATGTGGTTGTCCTGCTGGGTAAGGCCATAGGAATCGGACATTTTATCATGAAATAAAATAAAATAAAAAAAAATAAAATAGCAGGGGTATATATATACAATGACTTCCATTTCACAGGCTATTTTATTTTTTTATTTACATATTTGTAGATGATATTACACAGGCTATTGTCAACGTGCGACACCAAATAACTTATGATCTCTAATTTAGTTTGGCTGTGTTCTAACACTTCATTCTTCTGGAATTGAGTACCATTATCAGAAAAAAACACTTTTTTGCTGTGACAGTTCAGGTATATCAATTTGCAAATATATCGATACATGATGACATTCCCTATCTGTATTATAAATATAACCAGCAAATTGAGCAATGGCATTGTTACCCCCCTACAGTACTATTTAATAATAATAAAAAATCTTTATTATATCTAGACTCTACAGCAGTGTATACAATTATTTACATTTGTTTAACAGATTAGGTATGAATGGACATGGGAAATGCAACCACATTGGTGGAGTACTCTTTGCGGTCAACAGCTTCTTCGCTAATGGTTTACACTCGAACACAGCCAAGGTATCATGTGCTAGTAAGTTGAATGGTTGGATTTCCCCCCGAAACCTTACTGTACCACCAAAACCAGTCAAAGAAATAAAAGTTGAGAAAATACAGTTTGGATCAAATCAATTGTCAAAAACATTCAATCAGAATAGTGTATTTGATCCCAGAGCTCCCCAACACAGAACATCTGATAAAAATGATTTGGATATTCTATATACAAACCTGAAAGAGTGTGCTCCCTTCTCAGGTTATTCATTGTTCCATGAAGCTGCAGTACCTACTGACACTTGTCTAGAACATGCTGATTTTGTTGACACCATTGAAAGTGTTGATGTTTGTGAGAATGTGTATATTGAAACTGAACTGGTTAACGCGGAAGTATATGCAGATGCTCCAGAGAATATAGTGAATGTACCAAATATTGATTTTGTAAAAGAAAATTCGAATACCGGTGATGATGAAAACATAAATGCAGATTTTGTAGCTAAGTATGTGAATAGCATTGTTGAAAATGAAACCATTACACAGGAGGATATAAATAACATTGAATCGGCTACAAAACTTCAATCAGAGGATGACTTGTGGAAGCAATTACATGGATGTAAAATGACGGCATCAAATTTTGGTAGGATTGTCAAATGCTCCAGATGTCCAAATGGATTAGTAAAAGCAATGTTATATGACAGACCATCATCAAAATATCTCCAGTATGGCAAAGACCACGAACAAGATGCAATTGATATGTATACTAAACTCAGTTCCACTCGACATGAAGATATCGAGGTTGAAAAGTCAGGTATTTTTATGTCCATACAAAGACCGGGTTATGGTGCCAGTCTTGATGGCATTGTGAAACATAGCGATGGAAGACGCACAGGTCTGGAATGGAAATGCCCACTCAGTCAGCGTGGCAAGTCTATAGAAGAGGCTTGTAAGTGTAAAACATTTTATTTATATAAAGATGAAAATGGAGATATAAAACTTAAAAGAACCCATTACTACTTCATTCAAATCCAGGGAAAGTTCTTTGTGACAAAAATGATGTATATAGACTTTGTGGTGTGGTTTGGACCTGATCAGGACATATTCAGTGAACGAATTGTATTTGACAAGGAAAAGTGGTATAGTGTGTACCTCCCAGTCCTGGACTTCTTCTACAAGTGGGTGTTCATTCCTGAGCTATTAACAGGGCGAGTCAAGCAAGGCATGCTTCTCCATTCTAACTGGAGTTCTTCAAGAAAAATGCATTTGCAAATGTAAACAAATTAACAAATGCATACATGACTGTGTACTTACTACATAGGTAACATACATTATTAGTGTTCGAAGTTGAAAAAAAGACAGAAAAAACATATTAATATTTATATACAAACACGTACAACTGTATATAAAATGTACCCAAATTGACACAAAAAAAAATGTGTTTTCGCTTTCTTTCCGTACCGACACATTTTTGGGGCTACCTACGTACATTTTTTCCAAAAATATATTACAAAACAATAATTTTTCAACTTACTGATCATATTATTTTAAGACCGAAAGCGAAAACACAACTTTTTTTTAAGAATTTTAGTAAATGTGCAATAAGGCCACAACCGACTACTGCATCATTTTAAGGATAACCAAGATAAACAGGTACATTTTAGGAACACAATTCATTCCGATTTTAAAAATAGGGTGCTTTGATCAACATTAACCAGGTATGTATATTACACATGCTCACAGCTGTGTCGACCTAACAAAGTGAACATGAGGATACAGATTAAATAAAACTTTTGGTTGATCTGTGTGTATAACAAATACACAACAAGAGGCCCATGGGGCCTGTATCGCTCACCTGGTTGGATTAGACCAAATGTCAAAATAATGTTCAATTTGTTTTATTTGTAAAACTCTAACAATGCTATATATGGTTATAGTGTGGGAATCCGAACTGCTTTAAAGATTAATGAAGTTCAGACTATCTAAGGTCTGAAAGACCTCAAGAATTGTTTATAGAACATGCATTCATCACTGACTAGTATCGATTTAAAGGAATTACCTCTATTTCACCTATTGGGCCCAGCCCCTTTGGCCCTTCGGGGGGCAGTCACCATTAATGCAAAATCTGTTCCCCTGTTTCTGACCAAATTGGGTTCAAATCCATTCATAATTTGATGACTAGTAGCGATTCAAAGGAATTACCTCTATTTCCTCCACTGGGCCCCGCCCTTTTGGCCCCATTAGGGTCAGAGCCACCGTTTATGCAGCATCTGTTCTCCTTCCCCTAAGGATGTTTCTGACCAAATTTGGTTCAAATCCATTCATAACGTTATGACTAGTAGCGATTCAAAGGAATTACCTCTATTTCCCCCACTGGGCCCCGTCCTTTTGGCCCCTTTAGGATCAGTCACCATTTATTCACAATCTGTTCCCCTTTCCCCAAGGATGTTTCTGACTAAATTGGGTTCAAATCCATTCATAACTTTATGACTAGTAGCAATTTAAAGGAATTACCTGTATTTCCCCTATTGGGCCCCACCCCTTTGGCCCCTCAGGGGTCAGAGCCACCATTTATGCAAAATCTGTTCCCATTCTGCCAAGGATGTTTCTGACCAAATTTGGTCAAAATCCAATAAGAACTTTTTGACTAGTAGCGATTTGAAGCAAATGTTGACGGACGGACGACGGACGCCGTGCCATGGCATAAGCTCACCGGACCTTCGGTCCAGGTGAGCTAAAAAGAATGCCACTGTGTCACTGTTTGCCTTGTCCACAGTCTGAGTGGCATGGCCAGGGCAATTCAATTTGATTTGGCTAAAGGTAGCTAGAGTCCTACTACTTCTCCCCAGTTTTCCTATGTATTTAGTTTAACTATCTAGGCATTAGACAGCTATATGTTCCTGTAAATTTATAATATTTTCTCAATATTCCTACAAGATAATTATGAGTTACTATATATATATATATAAGTACCTGGTAAGTAAAGAATATTGTATTCTTTCCCAGTAATGCTGCAGAAATTAATACCATGACCGGTAGTTAAATCGGTAGCTCAGTTGTAAAGGCAGCTCCATGATTCATAAGTTAACCAGCATTTACTAGACAACGTGTAGTCATGTACACAGAGCAGTGAGATTGTCTACCTTAGATCAGGGTCTCTGATTTAATTTTCTCATTCTGAACTTTTTCCTGGAGGCACTAATGGTGGCAAGAAATAGGTCAGGAATGCTACGACAAAGAACATCTGGCTACTGATGTGCTTTAGGCTAAGTGGCAATACTCCATCCAATATATGATAGTTTTTTTATCCTTCCAATGGCACGCTCAACATGGATTCGAACCGAGGCAATGTTCATAGTATCATCCACCTCCTTAGACGAAAGTTGCTTCCTAGATCCCTTGAATGGCGGTATGTTAAGAGCAACTCCTGCTGGTTGAATGTCCGCGATTTCAAATCCCCTGTCTGCCATAACATTATCACCGGGTTCCAACATATTCAAAATGCCACTTTCTTTGGTAATTGTTTTGTCCGACACTCGACCCCCCCACAACTCTGACACAAATGTGACGACTCCATTTGGACTCACCCCAACAAGTGCTTTAAACGTGTTGTGGTGTTTATAGTTCGACCACGTTTCCGACTGTGCTAACATTCCTGACGGTACTTCAACAAACACTTCCGTGCAATAAGGAATAATTCTTGTGGAGGGATAAGGCTTGAATGAGTCAGGTAATTTTTTTCTAATCAGTTCTTTGGATGGAAATGGGAATAAATTGGGCAGCTCATGATAAAGAAAGTTAATCCATGTTGTGAAGACTTTGGAAAAGTGTCCTTGCGAAATGTTGAATCGTACAGAAATGTCACGTACAAAAAGTCCAACTTTTAAGCGTAGTAAGACGACAAAAAATTCATCTTTTAAACTTAGCTTCCTTTTCTGTCCTGGTTTACCACCTTTCGTCTGATAAGGTTTTGTGTCTGATACTTCATTTTGGCCTCGGCAATATTGTAGTTTCTCTGCTTTTTTCTCCAAATATGTAAATACAGAGTCAAATACCCCACTGTTTCGAAATCCGGTGTAAAATTGCATAGCTTTTGGGTCGTCCTGAATTTTGTCATACCGAAATTGATTGCTTTCAAACACAGATAATTTCTTATTTAAATCTTCGATCATAACATTGCACGTATCAAGCTTATCTTTTAAAGATTTTATGTTACTGTTAAGAGATTCCATTTCGGCACTTATTCCAGATTTGCACATATTTGAATATCCATGATCAGAGCTTTCATGACTATACTCCATCTCATTCCAGTCCGTTTGTGTTCCTTGATTTACCGTCACATTGTCATCAGTCTGAACTCCTACACCGGACTCTGCCATCACACAAATGTCACCTGATTCCTGAAAAAGAAGCATAAAAACCACACTCAATAAAAAGTCAATATACCTATTGATTTGTGTATGAAATGGCCATGGGTAGCAAAGGGCACAGCGACAGCTAGCTGTCATAATATAACTCTACTCATGCTTTAACAATTAATGTTATGCTTGATATTGGACAATGATGTTACAGTATGTAAAGTAATATTAAAATATGTACAGTATTAACTATTGAATATATGTATGCTGCATGTGCAGAAATTGAATCACAGGAAATAATTAATAAATAATCAAACTCAGGGATCGACACTAACAGTAGCCCGGCAGCCCTGGGCTGCCTCAAATCTGGTTGGGCTGCCAGAGTATCCAGACCAGCAGCCCTGTGGGCTGCCAACATTTTCAGCCAAATGTATAATGTCTAGCTAAAGTTTTCTTTATTTACTTCAATAATTTATTTTCAAAACTTTTTTTGTATAAAACCTGTTGGTGTAATTTCTAATATCTTTTATGCTCAGAATGACAGCAGGAAACTCCATCTAATTTTTTTCCCTCAGAGGTTAGGGGCTGTAGCAGGGCTGCCAGGTTTTGAAATGAGGCATTTCCGGTTTTGAAATGGGGACATGTCCATACACTGTAGGGACATGCCCCCAAATCCCCCAGAAGGGGTTCCACAATTGGCAGCCCGGGCTACTTCATTTCAAAACCTGGCAGCCCTGCGGTCTGTCATGGCGATTAAGTTAGTGTCAACCCCTGAAAACTCATTCATGTATTATACATGTACCGGTAATTATAAATAAGTCTTACCAATAAAAGAAAGCATGATTCTGTAATTTAATATAGAATACTTGACGTTGTTTAAATTTTTGTATTTTAGCTAGTATTTTAGCTTGGACTTTCAGTTTACCATTAAAAGTCAGCAATTTCAGAAGTCAAATCACATTTCGGAAATTTGGAGTGTCAAAACACCATGTCAGAAAGACATGTTTTTTTAGAACCAAGAGCCCAAGCTAATTGTGGAGTCAAAATTTTAAAAACATACTGTATGTATCCTACACTAAGCCCAGGGGACCAGTATATAAAGTATCATCCAAAGTTGGGGTGGGTTTATTACAGGGATATATAGATTATATAGGAAAATAAATTTGAGTTTCTGAAAAAGACATGAATGGGCTTATTACCAGGCATGGGCTTATTGGCGGATAAATACGGTAGTGTTATTACACATGTGTAATACGATATTTATGACATTGGCGTATTCCATGACAGAACAGGCCAGTTATGTGATAAAACCGCCATATAAAAAGTATACCTCATGATCAGCTTCCAACTGAGTGCATGTGCTAAAGCTCGGGTGGGAGGTACTGTTGACATCCATGGCCTTAAATGGGATCCTGGTGGATGGTGGTTTTCTTGTGTTCCCTGCCTTCGTCCACTCAAACACAGATGGTCGCGCTCCGGGAAGAAGATCCCATCTCCTGGTACCAATCGAAACCTTTATATTGGTTTCCATAATAAAATGTTCTGAGCAAATGACACTTGAGCCATTCATAGTAAAATTGTCTTTGCCATCTTTTCTTTTTTATGAGATTGCACCAATCTTCTTTCATTTTACGGCTTTGTAACACAATTTGTGGAATATGAAAAAAATGAACAGGTGATCTGGTGCCATCCATCTGATACTCCTTGTTTGCACACAATGCCACACAGCATTCATTGCCTCTGGACATTTTGTTCTTAAAAACATTCATGATGAATACTGAAAGAAAATAAAACACCACAAATTCGAAAATAATTTACCAGATGTGAAAATGTTGCAACTTGCAAGAAACTTCTGCAGGGGAGGAATACTAGGACAACATATAAATCTACATTACGTACGCCGCCCACATTCAGAAACAAGTACAAATGTATGCTCGTCATTGCTTGGGGGTCTACTGAATGGCCTGTGTTATGGTTGAAATCAATTTAAATCTACTTTCACTTTCCTATATAAACAATCTGAATGTTACAGTTGTTATTGAATTTGTTTTTATATAATATATAGTATAGTAAAAGTAGATTTGAAGCCCATTCAACCATAACATAGGGACCTATAAAGGAATTACGCAAATACAATAAGACCGGGTTCTGCCTGGTTACGTTATAGGGCGACCTGGAACCGGGCATGAATGCGCCAGGGCCTAGCCTGACTACTGTATACTGTACATACTCTACATGACACAACATGGTAATTATTTAAATATTTATTTACCCAAAATGCATTTTAAAATATGAATTCAATTTATCTATGACTCCCAAACGCAAACTATCCACTAGACGAAACAAATTCAAACCACCTTGAACAGTTGAACCAGGTTAAACTACGGCACAGGCACCGTGCAGTGTCCCACTCGACGTCAAGTGACAGCGTTGTTCGTTCATTTATTGCGATTATTATAGAGACACAAATATTCAAACGGCAGCTTAAAAGCATATATAGAACATCGCCAGTCATAATGATATCAAACAGAATACATACCTCAGTATTTGGCAACGAAACTAAACCATGGTTTCCATGCCGTATCTCATAAGGTCGCCGGAAGTAGCCTCAGCCTCGTTATCGTTTGTGTTCCAAGGGGAGTAACTGTAATAGTAACGCGAGACAAACAGTGTGAAAAGGGACTATTCTTATATCTCTAATCTCTCCATAGTATAGATTTGCTTTGTTTCAGTTTCTACAATTCTATCAATACAGGACCCCCACTCCTTACCTTATAACGCAGCTTTGTGACTTTTATGTTTAAAGCACATACTGGGCTAAACTGCCATCAGCTGAGTGATATACAAACCCTGTTAGGGTCAACCCCTTAAATTGAGTTGTAAAGTTCCGGCCTATCACAAGCTTTCTCTGCATTTCCTTCATCATTTTCTTCAGGCATCAGAGGCTCCAGTATCTGTGTTGATGGCATAGGTGGAAGAGAAAAATTGAACCGACACTCCTTGCTCTTTTTCCTACAAGTGTGTGAATGGTGATGCTTTTGATACTTGAACAATGAGTCAAATGTAGTCTGTTGATATATGTTTGCTGATATATTCTTCTATTTCCTTAGGGTCATCAGTTTCAATGTGTGGTGCATTGTTTACCCCACAATAATCCATGTATATGAGGAGATGCTCTATGCTGATGTTCTACACGATATCAAAAGTCGTCAATGTTACCAAGTGGGGCCAGAGGTGATAGCAGGTATACATGCATAAACTTGAATTATATTGTCAAAGTAGCTTGCGACAGTAACTGGATCCGATTTAATAAGACGAGTTTTGGTCTACCAGGTGAAGCCTTCTATTTCTTAGCTGTTAATAGGACGTTAAACAAAATACACCAAACCTAGTTTCCCGTTTGTATTACAGGTTTTATCAATCAAGCGGTGTCCAGTGCGTTTCTGCAGCTGGGAGACTTACGAACCAAGTTGGTATTCAACATTGTCTCAGCATGAAAAAAACAACATCCCTTTTAGCAATTTCCCAGTGGGGAGGGGAACCTCGTAAAGTTCGGAAAATTCTGAAGCCATCATCATCCAGTTTCACCATGTTATTCCTTATCCTTAAAGCTGACAGTGCAAGTTAAAACGCATCCTAGTGGGATTAAAAAAATACATGAATAGATTTCGCAAAATCGTTTGCGAGACATTCCCCAGTTATGGTATTGTCGTATCTAAGGACGGGCAGACATTTGTTTTGGTTATGTTTTTAGGTCACCTGAGACTTTGTCTCAGGTGACCTATTGCAATCGCCTTTTGTCCGGCGTCGTGCGTCGTAAACAATTTACATTTTCAACTTCTTCTTAAAAACTGCTGAACTAAATTCACTGAAATTTTACAGGAAGCTTCCATGGCTGAGGGTGAACCAAAATTGTGAATTATATGGTCCTCACCCCCCAGGGGCCTGAGGGGCTGGGCCAAAAAGGGTCAAATTGACTAAAACTTCAAAAATATTCTTCTCTACTCTCCGATATGGTAGAGTCAAATACTTTTCATAGATGGAAGGGTCTTAAGGTGCTTTACCAAAGTTGTGAATTTCATGACCCTGGAGTCTCACGTTTGCCCCTGGGTAGGGGGTAAACTTTACTATAGTTTATATAGGGAAATCACATTTTTGACTATTATTTGTTGGATATCTATTGGAATTCATTCTAACTTGGTTCAAATTATCAGCATGGGATGACAGTTTGATGGTATGTACATGGTAGCCCTGGTTGACCCCCAGGGGCTGGTGGGCGGGGCCAAAAAGGGTCAAATTGACTGAAATTTCAAAAATCTTCTTATCTACTCTCAGATATATTAGAATCAAATACTCTTCATAGATGGAAGGGTCTTAAGGTACGTTACCAAAAGTGTGAATTCTATGACCCTGGGGTCTCACGTTTGCCCCTGGGTAGGGGGTAAACTTTACTATAGTTTATATAGGGAAATCACATTTTTGACTATTATTTGTTGGATTTCTATTGGAATTTATTCTAACTTGGTTCAAATTATCAGCATGGGATTACAGTTTGATGTTATGTACATGTTGGCCCTGGTTGACCCCCAGGGGCTGATGGGCGGGGCCAAATTAACTGAAATTTCAAAAATCTTCTTCTTACAACCCAAATAAGGTAGAATTAAATACTCTTCACAGATCGAAGGGTCTTAAGTTGCTTTACCATAATTGTGAATTTCCTAGCCCTGGGGTCTCGCGTTTGCCCCATGGGAGGGGATAAACTTTACTATAGTTATAGGGAAATCACATTTTTGACTATCATTTGTTTTAAAATTCATTCTTTCATTCAAATTTACTGAAATATTTCAAAAATCAGGTGACCGTTAAGGCCCATGGGCCTCTTGTTATATGTTAAGAAATAGTTTCAATTTACAATATGACTGTTTTTATCAAATAGTCCCCACTGTTGTTCAGCGACACTACGTCAGATGACCATGCACAAGTTCAAGTTTCTGCTTGTGTTTTTGGACACCATCCCCCGTCACATCATCAAGGGGTGAAGAGGCCAAAGTGGGTAGTTCAATGAATTAAAAACAAGTCCTGATACCATCTTTACTACATTTTCTTTGTCGTGCATTAACTGACTTAGTCATTTGTTGCTAATATGACGGCCGAGAATAATCATATTCTTATAAGGAAACTATAGTTACTGCAAAGAGAGTTTTACCCAACAATGCCAAATATATTTTATGCATGATTTTTTCAATTGCAATTAATGAGATGTCTTGTACAGTTTTCAAGGAGAAGCGGTCATTAAAGGAAAAGGTAAAGCAACTAGAAAAGGAGAACGCAGATATAATGGGTCAATTAAAATGGAAATCTGGAATGAGAGAGGAGATGCAAAAAAACGCGGATTGGTTTGTTTTGGTTTATTCGTCCTATGCAAAAAACGCGGAACAAATTCAGTGGCTGAAAGCGGAATTGCAGAAAAAATAGGCTAGGATATGTGTAGATGATGTTTTTGATTTTCAGCGATTTTCTCAAATATATAAATATTTTTACACTGATAATTCATCATGCCTTTTCGCGTAAAGTTTATGTCAGAATTCGGATTTACAACTAGTGATTTGGGTTGGAGCGCTACAACACATTGCCACACATCTGCGACAGCTCACTTACTGCAGGTCTTGTATGTTAACTTTTTTTCAATATGCGAATACAGGTAATTCTCCACCTGTGGATAAAGTGACTTGATGGCCATCATTGTGTAGGATAAATGTTATGTATTGATTATTGCTACAATCCGGATTTGGGTTCTTATCATTAGTAACGCCCTGTGTATGAATACTGTCTGTCTGTTTGTCAATAAAAGTAGTTCCATGATGGCAAACACGCGTTGTTGATGTTTGTCATTAGCCCGAGACACAACAATAAACGTGTCTACCATTTCGACTCCGTCATTACAAACAAAACATACACAAGCTTGCTTTGCATAATCGTAAGAGGCGACTAAATCTGATATATTATCTTTTTAGCGCACCATCAAATTACCCTGCGTCCGTGGTCCGTCGTCGTCCTTCCGTAAACAATTTTATGTTATCGCTTTTTCTCAATCTAGTTAAAATATAGATGATCATTCTCAGTACGTTACATGAACATCTAACAACATCCCATAAGGGGTCACGTTCTGATGACCTTTGAGATATGTGTATTTCGCTTCCAGGGCGAATTGTCGATTTTTCAATGATATCGAAGCAAAACACACTTCGTCACAGCATGCATCTGAAGCAAACAATTTCGGCACAGTACATATATACATGTAGCTTTTCGGGACGAAATGACTTAAAACAAATTGACAGATTATACAAGCTATGCACTGTAGTTATTTTAATTCGGACACGTAAAATTCACTTCCAAGATTCTGGAAGTAGTCATTTGATTGGCTAATCCAAAAGGTTTGGTTTGGTTTGGTTTATTTTGTTTAACGTCCTATTAACAGCTAAGGTCATTTAAGGACGGCCTCCCGTGCGTGCGACATGCATGCGTGTGGTGAGTGCGTATGTGTGTTTTGGGAGGCTGCGGTATAGTTTCAGAGAAGATCTTGTTTAGACCAATTGCCCCCTTTTGACCCTGCCCTCTGCCCCCTGGGGGTCGGCTCCTTCCTTAATACCATTTTGAATCCCTACCCCAATAGGATGCTAATAGTCAAATATGAGCTGTTTCAGAGAAGTTGTTCATATCAATTTAACCCCTCAGCCTCCAGGGGGTTGGCCCCATCATTTGTACAATTTTGAATCCTTAACCAAAGTGAATGCTACCAGTCACATATTAAAGATAGCCATTGCTTATTTTCAGAGAAAAAGTTGTTTATATCAATTTTGCCAAAATACCCCTTTTGGCCCCGCCTCTTAGGTCCCCTGGGGTAAGCCCAATTTTGAATCCCTACTCTGGGGGGTTGCTACCAGGCAAAATTGAGTGATATCCATTGCTTAGTTTCAGAGAAGAAGTTCTTTATATCAATTTAGCCGAATTGACCCCTTTTGGTCCCGCCCCACAGCCCCCAGGGAGGTAGACCCCACCATTTGTACAATTTTGAATCCCTACCCCAAAGGGATTCTCACAGTCAAAATTGAGCAATATATATTGCTTAGTTTCAGATGAGAAGGTGTTCATATCAATTTAGCCAAATTGACCCCGCCCCTCAGGCCCCGCCCCTCAGGCCCCCCGGGGGTCAGCCACACCATTTGTACAATTTTGAATCCTCACCCCAAAGTTATGCTACCAGGCAAATATGAGCGATATCCATTGCTCTGTTTCAGAGAAGAAGTTGGTATCATCAATATAGCTATATTGAACCATTTTGGCCTCGCCCCTCAGGCCCCTAGGGGGTCAGCACCACCATTTGTACAATTTTGAATCCCCACCCCATAGTGATGCTTCCGACAAATAGGAGCAATATCTTTTGCTCGGTTTCAGAGAAGAAGTTGTTTATATCAATATAGCCAAATTGACCCCTTTTGACCCCGCCCCTCAGGCCCCTGGGGGTCAGCACCATCATTTGTACAATTTTGAATCCCCACCCCATAGTGATACTTCCAGACAAATATGAGCAATATCCTTTGCTCGGTTTCAGAGAAGAAGTCGTTTATATCAATATAGCCAAATTGACCCCTTTTGGCCCCGCCCCTCAGGCCCCTGGGGGGTCAGCCCCATCATTTGTACAATTTTGAGTCCCCTACCCATAGGGATGCTTCGGACCAGGTGAGCTAATAACATACTCAACATAGTAGTTTAGTACAATTACAGTTTCAAATATAAATCAATAACATATTGTGTGTGATACTTTGAGTTAACTATATATATATGCGTAAAAATATTATATTGGTTTTGTTCTTCTTACCAAGACTAATGAATTTAAACATCTAAAGAAAACATGTGCATATACATAACATGATGAACATATTTTCAAATATGTTGTTTTGCTTGAAAGCTAAGACAAATTGTAGATAAGTATCTTGATACATGTATATTACATACCTTCAGTTTGAAATACATTTCATTTTGATAATCATTGGGTTATCTTGGACAAGGCTCTGTTTTTAAATATATCTTTTTCAACAATAATCATTCTTGACACAAATTATTTTTTAAGTTTTCTAAAATAATCTTACCTAGCAATACTTTCACATACTTATGAATCTTGAGTGGACAGATAAGTTTAGACGAGTACATTATTATTGAAATTCTTATTGATTTTTTAACATTTTTTTTAGGTCACAGAAGTGAAGAATTCTTGCCATATGGAGCTTGAAGGCTTAAAGAGGTGTCTGCACTCGTTGCGGGATTCCAATGTAGATGTTACACACTTGACAACAGATCGTCATATCATGGTAAAGAGCCACATGAAGAAGGAAGAACCAGACATAAACCACTGGTTTGATGTGTGGCATGTTGCTAAAGGTACATTATTTACATGATTTAGATCAAGAATATAAATATGTGAACCTTATTCGGAAACGTTACTCCAGTTTGCATAGGTGTGTGAAATGTGTTTCAATTATCATCACAAACAATAATGATACTCTTGTTCAAGCGATACTTTAATAGTAAAGATATTGTCTTCCTTACCAATATCTTATTTCAGAACATGTCCCATATATGATTTGCATAAAGTTGGTGTGATTTCTTTACCAGTTAATTAATAGATGCTAAGACAGCTCTGTATATATGAGCATTATTGATATGTTGTGGATTTATTTCAGGAGTCTACAAGAAACTTGTTTCTTTGGCAAAGAAGAAAGGGTGTGAACAGATTGGAGACTGGGCCCATTCTATTTCGAATCATTTGTACTGGGCAGCTTCAACAAGTGATGGTGACCTGGTGGTTCAGAAATGGGAGTCAATCACAAACCATGTTTGTGATAAACATGAAGGGCATGGAGACCGTTTTCCAACATATCAGCACACATGTAAGGTTTTTGAAATAATGAAGTACAAAAGGTTAAAAAAAAGATATATATATTCTAATTTGTGAGTAGAAATGATTGTTCTAAAGGCTTATTTAAAAACTGCTTTTGAGAATTAATGGTAGGCACAAACAGGTCAGATATACAGAGGAAAACCAACATATTAATTTTTTAAATTATGAATTATTCCAGTTAGTCAACAATTGATATAAAAGAAAGAAGTCATGTTTGCTCAAGAATCAAAACATTTTAATTTCACTACAAAATAAGGAATTGCTTTACAGTTTTATTACATCTGTGTTTTTCAGACTACGTCACAGAACTCGTTGATGAAGCATTCAGTCTGAGGGAAGCTTTTCCAACATATGAGCAGGCAAGAAAAATGAAACGAGAAAACTGTCCTCCTTTACCAGCGACTCGTGCCAATCGCGTTGATGTCACAGAAGCAGTGATATCACATAAGTCACGGTTCAACAAAAGATTAACACCTTCACATACTAGTAGTCCCTTAGATACTTGAAGCCTGTGTAATCCTCTGATGGAAAGGTCTTCCGGATCTTTAGTACCACACATGGTGGGAGAACTTTTCTTTGCTTCCTACCAAGTCTGTGCCACACCTATCTTACAAAACGGCGATACGCAATGTAGCGATACAGCCTAAAATAAATAAATGAAAGATTTAGCGACTAGAGGGGAAATTGCTATGCTGATATATAATTTAAAAGCATTGATGTTGCTTGTAAAATGCAGATTAACTTTTATTATACAGTATAAAAGCTTGTCGGGGGTTAGTCCAGGGTTTGGGAAATACTCCCCATTATGAAATATACAGGAAATGAATGGCCGCAGAGTCTTGAACTATTCTTTAAATTTTTACATTTTACGACTATTCTTTGCTGTTATTCTCAACATATTTCATGAAAATTTGGGGGTTTCCGCTGTTTTGGAGACTTTTCCCCTGTTTGATGTGATTTTTTCTTAACAGGGAATTTTTTTTTGTTCAAAGGGTAAAACACCAGAATACAACCTTATTATGGTTGTAAAATTGCACTAGATTAACCTCTGCTTGTAATGTAAAGTAACACTATGTGAAATAAATTCTTACTCATGAACTGGCTCCTCATCTCCAATAGGTCCATTGTTGTCTAGGTGTTCATAGAATGCCAGTTCCAGAATATGTCTATTGAGGCAATTCACCTGGAATGCTTCATGCTCGGTGATGCATGTAAGGTTACCCTGCTCCATCTTTTCCTGACAGGTTGAAACTGCAGCAACATCTGCATTCCAAGTTGGTTGGCATTTGACCACAATGACCAGTCACACCTGTAAAATTTCAGATTGTATATTCATATATTTTCACTTGAAATGAATCATATGTAGGTGTAACAGTTACGTGTACATAAAAAAAGAAATGTTTTTGCTGTATTTCAGGGTTTGAGAAAATTAAAACAAAAATTAGAGAGTCCAGACATCTGACTTGTTATATTCTGTATTGAGCATGTATACGAACAATACAAATGGGTATGTAAGTGGTAAAGTGCTGTGCTTATATAATGGTCATATATATATGTTTTGTTGAAATGAATGGATCAAAGTTTTAGTGTGTGTGGTGTAATTAGTGGGTATATGCATTCCAATAATAAGATATACCAAATAATAAGGTATACCCATTATGTTAGTGTGAACAAGGGTTTTTATATTCTGAGAATGTGGACCTGTACGATACTATGTGGTATGTATGTGTGAATAATATGTACGTTTAAATTATTTTCTGTACGTTGTATAAATGAAATCTGAATAAAAAGAAAAATATAAATAAAAAAATGTCTTATTGTTATCTCCCTATCACATGGTTGAACAGCCCATAAAGTCGACACTCCTTGGCAAAAGTTGTTCATTCAGTCTGTTGTAAAGCACGACCAGATGGACACAAGTAAATAAGTAGAAAATTGGATGACAAAAATGAATTCTAGTTCATGTTAGCTGCAATTGGAAAATAGCTTATAGCAGATATTTGATATATCGTTTGGCAGATCGTGTTATGACATATATTGGAAGATATATAATCGCCAGCCACAGAGTTGTTCTGATCCTCGTATTTTTGTGCTAAAATCACAGAAATGCCGTGAAAATATCCCTACCATTGATCAACATGCAGATCCTGGACCTCGTTACTGTCGGCACTGTCGCTCTCGTTTTCTTCTTCGCTGGTTATGTCCTCGCTTTCTGCGCCGGTAGACACTGAAATCGGCTCAAACTGATAGGGAGCAACCGTGAATTCGATATCGTTTTCACTAGGATCAGTCTCCATTGCTCTTTCAAAGCGATTATTTTACAAAGTAACAGATATTACTGTCTGATGCACTATGCGTATAGTTTCGGCTTGGCTTCCGCCAGGGTAAATAACAAATCACGTGTTGATAATTGAACGGTCGGTATTGCGTAAATTTGAGGTTTTTAAAGTAAAACCAATTTTCATGAGGTAATACTTACCATAACTTTAGTATGCATATTCATCACTTACACCCATCTTTGTATCCCCAAAAAACAAGATTCAAAAATCCCGCCCTCCCTACCGTCACGTGACCTGTATCTTAATGATTACGCAACAGAGTGATCTCCCATCCTCAAAAACCTTTATGGAGCCACATGGGCAGCCAGGATAATGAGTTAAGGGGAGGAATAAAAGGGTGGGACTCCATAAAGTTATGGTAAGTATTACCTCATGAAAATTGGTTTTACTTTAAAAACCTCAATTTCATTTCAGTAATAATTACCATAACTTTAGTATGCGAATTCGTCTTACCGTAGTGGAGACTCGAAGCCAGGCAGCCCATAACGACGGCACAGCAACCCAGACGCAACTCCAGGTAGGTAGGGAGATAAATAGGTTCAAGAACCCCCCAATTTTAGCCGACAATGATTAAAAAATGGCAACTACCTCCGCGTATGCAGAGCAGGTGTACCATTGTGATGCCTGATCGCATGATAAATTAAAAAACCCTACAGATTACTGTGGAGGCACAGCCACAGACTGTGCAACCACCACCGGACCAAGAGAGTACAACCCATCTGAATGCGAAGCCAATGACCGGAGATAAAAATCTGTAAAGGTATTCTGCCCACGCCAGAAGGCAGCGGACATGACATCCTGAAAGGAGGAGCCATTGAGAAGAGCCCATGATGTAGCAAGGGCCCTAACCTCATGAGCTCTCACCTTGTAACGAGCCTGAACCTGATCATCAGAATGGTCATAAGCAAACTTGATAACCTGACAGATCCATCTGGAAATGGACTGGGAGGAGATCTCCTGCTGACCCTGCTTGATGGACAAGAAAAGCCGGGATCGAGTACCCCGCCCCCCCCCCCCCCCCCCCCTTGGTTTTCTCAAGGTAAAACCTAAGTGCCCGACAGGGACAGAGCAGTTTATCCCGCTCCACAGAACCCATTGAGCCCTGCAAGGAAGGGATCTTGATAGGCTCAGGCAAGAAACCAGGAACCTGATTCTTAGCCAAAAAGGCAGGATCAGTGAGAAGGGTCACGGCAGAAAAGTTCCTAGCCCAACGGAGGCAAGAGGGGTGAGAGGACAAAGCATGTATCTCACTTCTCCTACGACCAGAAGCCAAGGCGATGAGGAACACCACCTTGAAAGTAAGAAACTTCAAGGTGGCCGACTCCAAAGGCTCATAAGGAGCACGCGTCAGAGAATCGAGCACCAGAGCCAGATTCCATTGAGGAGCCAACTGCCGTATTCTAGGTCTGTCCAACCCAAACCCCCTAATCAGGGCAGATAGAGAAGAGGATGAGCTCACCTCTGATCTACCCTGAAAGGAAAGCACACTGGCTATCGCCGTACGATAACCAGCAATTGTGCCCGGGGCAAGATTGCGATCTCTGAACAACCAAAGCAGAAAATCAGCAATCAGTTGTACAGATGCCTTGAACGGATCAACCTTCCTGCCGACACACCAATCACAGAAAATCTTCCATCTTGATTGGTAGACGGCAGAAGAGGAAGACCTAATCGATCGAGCGATGCGAGCTGACACGTCTCTAGAAAAGCCCGCCTGAGCGAGGCCTCCTGAGATAGCCTCCACGCGTGAAGGTGGAGTATCTCTGGACGAGAGTGCATCGTCCTGGACCGAGGCTGGCGAAGGAGATTCGTTCTGAGTGGGAGAATCAGAGGATCTTACACCAGAAACGACAAAAGCTCCGGAAACCAAGGCTGCCTCGGCCACAGGGGTGCTATCAGGAGCAGGGAGCAATGATGCTTCCGAAACTTCTGCAACACCCTGCCCACCAAATTGAAGGGGGGAAATGCATAAGCATGCATCCCCTCCCAGTCCAGAGATAGAGCGTCCACGGCCCAAGCCCTCGGATCTGGAACCGGAGAGACAAACGTTGGCAACTGATTGTTCAGGGATGTGGCGAACAGATCTATGTGAGGTCTGTCCCACACCTGACAGACTCCCTCGAAAATCGAAGGATTCAGTTGCCATTCCGTCAACACCGGTTGGCGGCGCCTGGACAGAGTATCCGCCAACACATTCAATCTGCCCGGAAGATGCTTGACAAGGATAGTTAATTGCATCTCCTGGCACAGAAGAAGAACACGGATAGCGAGGGCACACAGGATGTGGGACCTGGTACCCCCCTGCCTCTCCAGATACGCGACAACTGTTGAGTTGTCCGTAGCCACACAAATCACCTTGGATTGCAAGATCCCCCGAAGAGACTGCAATGCCAATAGAACAGACCTCATCTCGAGCACGTTGATGTGCTCGGAGAGCTGTTCCCCAGACCACTCCCCCGACCGGCAATGCCCGTCGAGGTACGCCCCCCAACCCGTCATGGAAGCATCCGTGAACAGGGTCATAGTGGGAACGGGCTTGGACAAAGGAACCCCACGGAGAACGTTGTCCTGAAGGGTCCACCAACGGGCAAACTCCTTGACCGACTGGTCCAGAGGAATCCAAGCTTCCCAGTCCCTTGACGAAGGGACCAAATTGCCAAGAAGGAACATCTGGAGAGGTCTGATGTGAAGTCTCCCCAAGGGGACCACATCTGCCAGGGAGTTGAGAAATCCTAGGAAACTGAGAAACCAACGCACCTGGACCCGAGACCAGCCGATGAAAGTCAGGGCGAGATCCCTGGCTTTCTCGAACTTCTCCATTGGTGGAAGGGCAATGCCCTGAACCGTGTTGAAACGGTTTCCCAGGAAAACGAAATCCTGAGATGGGGTCACCTCCGACTTCTCCCTGGATGGAATGAAACCGACCTTTAGGAAGAGTTTCAGGACCAATCGGGTGTCCTGCAACAAGGATCTCCTCACTAGGTGAAGCATGAGGGAATCGTCGAAATAGATGTGAACATCTATTCCCCGAGAATGCAGGAATCCCACGACCACCTGCAGCAGCTTGGTAAACACCAAAGGTGCAGTCGTGAGCCCGAATGGCATGGCCCGGAACTGAAAGACCTTCCCGTTGCAAGTGAACCGGAGGAACTTCCGTGCCGACTTCTTGATGGGGATGTGGAAGTAGGCATCCTTCAAATCTATTGAAGTGGCCCACATTCCATCTCTCACGGAGGCGATTATGCCCCGAGGAGTCTCCATCTTGAAGTGAGGAGAATCTACGTGCCTGTTGAAGGCACTTAGATCTATGATCGGGCGCCACGCCCCGGACTTTTTCCGTATCAGAAACATTCTGGAATAGAAGCCGGGGGTGCACTCCGCCAAAGGTACCTCCTCGACCGCGCCCTTGACAAGCATGGTCCTTACTTCCTCCTGGAGAGCCAAAGCCTTTCCTGGATCCCCGGGAGGAGGAAAAAAGATTGGCCTTGACGCTAACGGCGGATCCCGCAAAAGCGGAATGCCTAGCCCCTCCTTGACCACAGACAAGGCCCAGGCGTCCTCCGTGATCTCCCTCCACTCTGGGAGGAAGGCGGATAGACGTCCCCCCACAGGAAGATCTGGCCGTGGCAGATCGAGCCCTTGCCAAGCAAGAGAGTCGTCTGCCAAGCCTGATCCTAATCCTGCGAGAGACGGACCGGAATCTGAAACGGGAGGACTGCACTCCTCCCGTACAAACTCCTCGTCTGAAAGGACCAAGGAGGGTAGAAGAGAGTCAGGAACTCTTCTTCTTACCCCCAGGAGGGTTCTTCCCTTTCTTACCTTTCCCTTTGTTGCCCTTGAAGGAAGGCTTCGCCTTTGGCTGAGCAAAAGTTTGCGTAGCCGAAGGTTTTGCCTTTTTCTTAGGAGGCGCTGACCCCTGCGAGGTGCGGGCCTTCTCAGCCTGAATCCTCTTCACCAAAAGTGCTGAGGCGACTGAGTCCTCCTTCAAATCCTTCTGAACAGAAGGAAGGGACCCTCAGAAAAGAGTGGACCCAGAGAAGGGGGCAGTCAACAACCGGGAGCGGTAAGGTTCATCGACCGGGCGGTTTTTCAAAACTGAAAAACGCCTAGCCAACAAGACATTGACCAGCAAAGACACCTGCAAGGCTGCCAGAGCTCTCAATGCCCCGTTCAGGGCAGAGGTCATCCTGTCCTGGATGTCGGCCTGTTCTGTCTCGGAAATCCGACCCTCAGGCACATCGGAAACCCTATACAGACAAACTGTCAGAAAGTCTATATATGACAGAATCTGGATGGAAAGACGCAGCAGTCTCTCCATCTTGTGGTGCTCTTTAGATCCAAACACCACCTGATCCACTGACTTACCGGGCCAAGCCGCCAGCTCTCTCGATTCCAGTCTAGCTGGTTGAGAAACAAGCAGGCCATCATGTGTGGCATAGTAGAGGGATGAACCTCAGACAGGTCACCAACACTGAGCTGCAACCCAGCAAACCCAGGCGTACGGGTTGAAGACGAATTCTTCTCCAGAACCCGTGACTGGGCAGTGGCCAGAGCTGAAGACACAATAGTGCCTTCTGGCAGAGAGCGGTCCGACTGGGCGGATGCTCTAGGAGCCACCAAGGAACCCAAAAGGGTGGTGGACTCCGGGATAGATGACGCAGAAGGAGGTGGGCAAACCTTCTCCCCGAGAATCCGGGAAACGTCGGCCCTAAGGGCCCGCATACCGGACAAGACGTGCTGGGCCTCAGCCTCAGCAGCCTCAGGGTCACCCTCATCCTGGGAATCCCCACCTAGAGGATCGTCATCAGACGACCCGGACAGACCAGCGTCTATGTCCGAGCACCCAGGAGAGAGATGAACGACATCCTCCTCATCTGCCATACCCGCGTCCTCACAGTCCATAGCCTCCACACTAGCGGGACATGAAGTCTCGACTGCATGGAACGGGCCAGCCATAGGAACCAATTCAGGAGAATCCTGAAGGGGCTCCACAAAACGGCGTTTAGGTGCAGATCGCCTAACAACCGTGGCTGCAGGCTTAGACTTAGAAGTCACAGCCCTGCCCTTGGACCCGGAGACAAACGAGTCCGCACGCGAGGCAGAAGTCCTAAAGGTGCGGCAAACCTTCTTAGGATCGGCCACAGTGGCCCCCGAAGAAGCAGAGCGCTGGAGGGGGTCAGCGGAACTGCCAAAACGTCTCCGTGAGGGGGAGACCAAACCCCAAGGGTTCCAAGCAGGAAAAGCCATAGGGTTAAAACCATATCCCTGAGGAAATGGAAAAGGTCCCGCGGGTTGGGAGTGACCCCAGAACTGGTCAAACTGACCCGCCTGAGACTGGGGCTGGCCACCCAGTCCGAAAGACATGGGTGGACCACCACTCCCACCAGGTGGAAACCCGGACATGTGCGGGCTAGGCCCGCAACTGCCGGGATGCTGACGATACCCAAAACCATCCGCAGGCTGGTTTGGGTGGCCCAAGGATGGTTGCCCGCAGGCAACCCTATACCCTGAACCAGAGGGAAACGGCGCCTGGAACCCAGTCGCCTGTCCAGCAAAACACTCCCGTGGGAGAACACCCCCTGGGAAACCCGAACCAGCACACTCCGGGCTGGACCTAATAGGACCAGGGCCGGGTAACTGGCCAGGATGAAAAGCCGGACCAGAATTGATGCAGGAATAAGACAGCTGCGCATCCCTTACCCCAGTGGGAGTGGACAATCCCGCAAGAAAATCCGTAACCCCTGGACCTGAACTCGGAGGAACAGGCCCTGCATCAAAACTGCCCCCATCGACAACACCACCTGGATTGCCGAGATCACTGACCAAACCAGTGACCGGCGGCTGAAATTCCCTACCCAAAGGCAAGCTCGAAAGCTTACGGGAATTGTCAGCCAATTCGACCCTGGGAAGAGTTAAACCAGGGTCGGGATGTCCCTCCCCTACTCCAGGGAGTTCCTGAATGGGAAGGACCACCCTCCCGTCACGAGAAGAACCCGACGACACGGGAGCTCCCGAGATAGGAACAACAGAGTTGACAACCGACTCAGAGCCGGGAGCAACATTCTTAACATGCTTCCGTCTCTTGCCGGAAGATAAAGACGAATCCTTCCTACGGGAAGAAGAGGGTCGCCCAGGTGCTAGAGAAACCCCGTCATGAGGTTCGTCCGGAGTAGTAACGCACGGCAAATCCTCATGACCGGAACGATCAAGGGAACATATCTCATTAGAATCCCGTTCTCCGTAGAGATAGGAACGCTCATGAGACGAACCCCGTCGTAGTCCCGAGCGAGACATACTACCTACTAGCACACGACGTTTGTATTAAAAAAACAACAAACACGTAAAAAACAAACTAAAACATACAACGTACGTAAACAAGAATGAACTTTACATGCAGTGTAAAACAGGAACGATGTCAAAAAAAAACAACGAAAAACTGCTACAAACGGCCGAACAAAGACCGGCGATTTACAAACGACAGCGACTGCAAAACAATGGCGGACCACGTGGTACACCGCCCGCACACGTGGAATGTAAACACCGGCCGAAAACGGCACAAAACAAAAATATGTATATACAAAATGTATGTAACTCAACACAAAAGGGGAGATGGGCAAAAAGCAAACAAGCGTTGCCAAAATTTGACCAAATAGTCAAAACAAACAGCTAAATAACAATGTCGGGATATCCACAAACTATGAGCCGTCAGCTATCAGCAAGCGCCATAAAGGAAAGAGGATGGGAGATCACTCTGTTGCGTAATCATTAAGATACAGGTCACGTGACGGTAGGGAGGGCGGGATTTTTTAATCTTGTTTTTTGGGGATACAAAGATGGGTGTAAGTGATGAATATGCATACTAAAGTTATGGTAATTATTACTGAAATGAAAATCATTTTTTACACCCATAAATCAATTGAGAACGATAAATCAACATTGAAAATTATTTTCCGGTGACCTTTAAGTAATACAGAAATGAGTTCAAGATTAAGCAAGTTTATTCATTTCTTATTCAAATTTTGATATTTCATTAATTTTGATCAGTGCCATATATATAAATAGATCACGTCAGCAAATACAATGTATATTCAGTAAGTACAAGTATTCAATCAGACCATAACAATAACATGTAACATTAAACTTCAGTCGACAATGAATTAAATCTCAATCTGATCAACACAAAAGCTCTCGCTTATCCCACACATGCAATGGGATTTATGAACAACCAAATTGAAATAGTTATTGTTGCTTATATACATGTACATTTCTAGTCAAAAAAGAGATTTATTTACATATGCATTACTATTTTTACAGTATCAATTATTCCATTTTTGAATTGTAATGTACATGTACACATGTTCATGTACGTCTTTTGTGATATTTATTCCTGCCTGAAGCCAATTGCAACTTTTGTGATATTTGTGCAAAATATTTACATGTGTAATAATGATGCTTAAATGCCGGTACAAATATTGAATAATATTTCTGAATGAAATGCATTAAGCACACAAGACTCGAGACTTGTGATACATTTTGTATGGTTAAGATATCATTGCATTGCACATGTAAATCCAAATGTGATAACTTGTAGTTCAACTTGCATTACCAATAATGTATGGTTTGATATTGTGAATTATGTTTTTTGTAACCAATCATTTTTTGTTGATACATATTTAATATATTACACATGTACACAGTTTTAAAAGTGATCAAACTTGAAGGATCAGAGCATCCTTGACATGGAGCTCAGAACTGAAAACTACAACATGTCCATGCAATAATAATATAGTCCCAGACTTTATTTTTTTTTTCCATATTTATTTACAATTGTATCTACACATATAAAAAGCTAAATGTTCAATTAACTAATGGTAGCTATACACACTTATAAGGTGAACATAAATAACATCTCAACACTTGTATGTATACATATTATGCCAATTGACAAAGTCCATGTACATTTTTGTAGCTACATGTAATTAAGTCACATGTACATTGTATGCATATGTTGTAAGAAGATAATACATGTAGTACTAGTCATACATCAATTTTCCTGAATTGAGAACCACATTCCTTCAGTATTTTAACTTAATAACATTTTCACCTTTTGAAATCTGATATTTCATCTAAATTTAAATAATTATAAGCATTGTTATGATAAAAATGCTTAAGGAGTTTTCTTCTTAAATTTGGTTACATGTATAATATGAAAAGTACAAGATTCAAATGTAAAAATGTGAAAAATGTTAATGTTTATAGATAATTTTATTTTACAGTTAATAAAAAGGTAACTTCTATATAAACATATATATAAACTTTTATAAACATTGTAGTAGTGTTCTTCTTCCACTAGTTATTAGTTAACATTATTGTTGCGGGTGATGTTCCGTTACATACATGAAACATTGATCGATGAGGAACCGAACATATATATGAAAGGAGATACAACATCATAGTGTATAAATACATGTACATGTACAAGTCAACAGTGTTAATTAATTCTTCTGGCACACCACTGGCAACATATGTTCAAAATAGAACGCTGACAGCTTTGGCAGTATGCGAGCCCAAAAGCCTTGGTCACGGTATATCCTCTGAATCGCCATACCAAGTGGAGTCCAAACAACCAACTCGCACCACTCAACCTCACATATGGCTAGCTGACCCTGAATTTGATAATAGTATGAATGGTCTTGTTTGATTTTTAAGCAGTCTCCTTCGAATGAGTAAAAGATATCCGGCATTTCAGATGCCTGTTTTGGTGTCAAATTTGAGTACTTTGATAATGATTTGACTTCAACAAGTCCACTTATGTCCCTTATTCCATCACTGAGGGTCACTAATGAATCTGGCGAAGCTCCCAAGTACGGATATTTTGGATTGACAATCAGTCCTAAATCCTGGAGTTGAACTGTATATCCTTTTGCTGTTTTAGCCGTTTTATACTGAGCCAATGCCACACTTTCCGACTGTTTTCCCCAAACAGTATGCTTAGAGAAGCTGCAATTGTTTCCACTTGTCAGATTTTCTACAAATTTGTCACATGGGAATTTCAACCTATTACAAACTGACTTGAAATTTGATGCTGTGAGTCTCTTTTTTCTTTCCTCCATCCATGCAGTTGTCTTTGACTGACCTCTGGTTTCATTCGAAATCTCCATTTGTTCGGTTATTGATGAAATTTTTACATTTGTTTCATAATAGGCTGCTTCTTCATCCGTGACTGAAAATGTTGCTTGAAAGTTTTCCTTATGAGATTTAAATTTACTTGCATTGGTACACAAATCAGGCACTGCCACTTCAACAGGGTCATTTTCAACACTTTTGGTGGCTGGTTGATAATGGTTTGCCTCCAAAATTTCTGTTAAATGTTCTGCCACACCTAGCGCCTTTAAATTTGCTGCGAAGTTTGAAATGTCATCTCTGCTTATGCACTCTGTTTCTTCACAAGCTTTGTACTCAGTCCTCTGCCTTTTTACTGTCCTTGAATCATTGTCTCTTTCATAGGAAAAGGATTCAAATTGTAAATTGTCAAATTTGATACAAGAGTTTCCTTTCACTTTGGGTTGGTGCCATGTTTGCAACTTTGAAGTTTTGGATCCTCCTTCTCTTGTAAATTTTAACCCTTCTCTTTGGCTGTCAATGATATTGAAGAGAACACTAGCCACATGCTTGCAGTATCCTCCCAATCCTGCTTTACACAAGCACCGTGCACCAAGAATTGATCCTGAATGTTTGTCAAGTCCTATGTAGACTTGGTACTGTTTTTTGCACTGTCCGGTCACTAGTCCACGGTCAAAAGAGGCCTCGACACTTCCTCTTACTAACAACACAGTGTCATCCAGATCGCAGTGAAACTCTGAGGCGATGACTTTTCCCGACTTAAAAAAGTTCCATCCACTGTCTCTGTGTTTCTTTGCTGTGACACTGTTGTCATCGCACTTCACAAGAAAGTACTGGTGGATATCACTGTCCTCCAAATATGGGATACCCTGAAGAGACGTAGTGAATCGTGTTGGAGGCGGATGATCAAATAAGGAGTGTAAGAAGGCTTCATTTAGCATTAATGATGGAGTCACTGTATACCTTTGGATTGTGTTTGTCTGGATTAACGAGATATTTCTGATCCCATCCATGTTGAATGTATAGCTTCACTCTGGGGAAAAAAATGTAATGTCAAATAATTCATAGTTTAAAAACATAACATTAGTTGCAAAAAGGTAAACATTCTATAGTGGTTCTAACTAGAATTTTCATTGTTTTCTTAATTCACTTTATACATATAATAGGGCCAAATTAAGATTTTTTTATTTGGGGTTTGGTAACCAGTACATTGTGACACTCAATGTTTAACTCAGAAAAATAATGACCTACATACAGGAATATATGTATAACTGTATATAATAGCTACTTGATTGTAACAGAAACAGAAATATTTCTCCTTGAAATTTTCCCTAGGTTCAGCTGAATTATGGAGATCCCCTGGCCCCCACCCCTAGGCCTGCTGCTAACCTATTGCTGAATATCCAAATAAAATAATTATTCTCTCAAGATTGTAAACTATTTATATGGTAATATGGTATCTGATATGAATGTCACTGATGTGATACATGAATGTGTATTTCTCAAATTATCCATGACCAGCTGTCACAGATTTAAAACAAACATGTACTACACATTTAATATCAAATGAACTATATATATTTATCTCATAACTGTTATAGATTATACAACTCTGAAGTGTTTTTGTTTTTATTGATATTTAGCGGGGGCCAGGGAGTGGTGTAAATGTGCGTGCAAATATATCACACATAGTATATCAATTGACCTTCACCTTTTTTCACATACAAAATCCAATTGCCGAAAGAATGTAAAATGTAAATTGTGCATTCAAGATGGTTTTGCAACGAGATAAATCAGGTATTAAATATGTTTGAGTGTAAAATCAGTTTATATCCAATCTTGTTAGGTAATGCCCAAAAAATAAAGCTTGTGTATTTTTTAAAGAATTACCTTACTCGATCGAATATAAACTGATATTACACTCAAACTTAATATCCCTGGACTCAACATCGACATATATTATTTTTATGACTGACTTGTCTGTCCAGGTGATTTTGTGGTCGGACAAATGTTTTTCCGATGAGACAAGTATATATTCAAAGTAGCTAGAGTTTCACTTTTAAATGAAACTAGCTGTTTTTCTCAAAAATCATAATGAGAATGTGGATCAATTTCATGATATTTCCAAATTCAGGTGTAGGCTTTGAATGAAAATAACATCATAACTCATAAATTTGTCACTGTCTTTCCACTTGTGGCTCTTTTTCTGTTCTTTTACATATTCAGCAAGTTTTATATTGGAAAAAAAATATTTCGGACAAAGTCTACAAGTGTTGGAACAGGTAACTTTCTCTAGTACATGCATGTAATATAACTTGTCCGACTGGACAAGTGAAAGTTTTGCTTAATGTTAACCCCTGTATCCTATATATATACAATGTATATATCAATGGAGGCCGAACTGTAGTTATGAAATTAAAACATGAATACAATTCAGACATTAAATAACAACAATTTTAAAATTTCGTTGAAAAAATTATATACAACTCCTATGATTCACAACTACCCAAACGATTCAGAACTACTACATTATTATAATAAAATGCATAAAGAAATCTAAAATCAATAAACGTAAAGGAAATGTCTAAATGAGACAGATTTAAAATAAGAAACATTTTTAATTTATCGTTTTCAACCTGAAATACCCCTGAACGAAACTGGAGCACATGAACAATCGGTTTGAGAATGAGATTTTCTCCTGTGCATATCGTATTCGCCACTTTTTACTAGGGCCCGACGGTGTTGGAAAGTCGTTTTTATTTACAGCAGGGCAAATATCGGCATTTACTTCATAACTAACTGCATGGATATTATTTAAGGGTTTCATACAGATCTAATAATTCGAAAATTCAAAAGATGTATATATAAATCATATCTGAAACGCCATGTTTGATAATATTTGTCTCTCTCGTAAGAATGTACCTCTCCAAAAGCTCTGCCTTTTTGCCTTTTAAGCTAGCACCAGATCTGCAACACAGCCATCGAAGAAGCTCTGCCTTCGTCAATTGCTCTGGACATTTTCCTTTTAACGTAGCGCCAGGAATATTCTCTGAATCAATCGGTTGAAAATGTCGATCGTCACATTCAGTATTGTCCGCCATTTGAAGAAAAAGTTTGTACCTTTGAGGACCCGGATGTAAATTTTCTGCGGGACTCTGAAGACGTCACGCCATCTTTTATAATAACTCCTATATAATAAACCAGTCACAGAGAAGTGGAGCTAACTCAGGTTGTCTGTTTATAAAGGCATAGCGCCTTGCCATCTTGATGCATGGTGTCAGAAGCGGTCGCGAGTGATGTTTACCAACATTCAAGGTGAGAATTTGGATGAAAATATACTGTGTTAAATCACAAGATCTTTGTTAATTCACGGATGGTCGTATGACAACTCGCCTCTTGTTATGCAGTCTGATTCTGGTGAAAATACTAACAGTCGGAAAATACAGATAAATCCAATATGGCACTTCACAGTAATATACTGATGCCGCCCCAACTACAAATGGGTTCTGGGTCTGAAGCCCCGCAAGCATGGAAAAATGGAAGCAAATCTTGGACAGCTACGCAATCGTTTAAGATTTGGCGGGAAAAGATGCCAAGGTCCAAATAGCAACTTTCATAACCTGTATTGGACTTGAAGGTCTAGAAATGTACAATGGACTTCCTTTGGAGGATGGTGACAGAGAAAAGTTGGACAAAATTCTGGAGAAAATGGAAACTTACTTTGTGGGTAAAACAAATACCACATATGAACGTTACATATTTAATAACTTTGTACAGGGCCCAGATGAAAACGTGGAAACATATGTATCAACACTACGGCGTAAAGCTTCTACCTGTGGGTACGGTGAATTAACAGAGGAGCTTATTAGAGACAGGTTGATATGTGGGCTCGTGATGTGCAGTAAGAAAGAAGCTACTATAGGAACCGGCAGGTTTGACACTTCAAAAGTGCGTTGACATATGTAGGGCTGCAGAGTCAACGAAGAGGCAGTTGAAAGCTATGGGAGCACAGACAGCTCATGATGATGTAAACACTGTACGAAATCACTCATCCAAAATGAAGTGAAAACTTCTAAACACAAAGAACAGAAATACTGGAAGACATGTAAGTTTTGTTGAAAACAGCATGAGTTCAAGAAAGAGAAATGTCCAGCATATCAGAAAACATGTGAAAATTGTGGTGAGAAGAATCACTTAAGGATAAAATGCCCGAAAAAGAAACCTAAGTTTAGGAAGAAGGTACACTATGTAGATGATGATTCAAAATCTGATGAGGAGTTGATGACTGTAACTACTGTAGTTGGACAGTATAAACGGAAAATCTATGCTAAACTTGACATAGAGGCTCAACGGATCTACTTTTTTCTCGATAGTGGAGCTACGTGCAACATTTTGCCAAGAAAATATGTCAAGAACATTACAATAGACACAAGTCGCACATCTACACTTCAGATGTTTAACAAAACAAAGCTTCTCTCAGTAGGAACGTGTACAACAACGGTAACCAACCCAAAGACTGACCAACAGTACCAGGTGGAATTTTGTGTTGTTGACAATGATGCATTAGTCCCTATACTTGGATCAGAAACCATATAAAGAATGGGAATCCTGGAGATCAAATGTGAGAACGTTTTGGCTGTAGATTGTACAGCTACAATTCCAGAAACGTACAAAGAAGTCTTTGAGGGTGAAGGGAACATGGATGATGATCTACATCTGGAAATCGACAGGAATTTACCTCCTGTACAACTTCCACTTAGAAGAGTTCCGATAGCCTTAAAACCACAACTAGAGACCGAGTTGAAGCGTCTGGAGAAACTCGGCGTCAGCAAACGTATTGATGAGCCTACAGAGTGGGTGTCAAGTCTCGTGGTAGTAAATAAACCAAGTGGTAAACTGAGAATATGTATTGATCCCAAACCCTTAAATCAGGGCACTTCAACGCAGTCATTACCCCTTACCGGTAATAAACGATATTCTACCAAAACTTGAAAATGCCGAAGTGTTCACAGTATGTGACATCAAGAACGGTTTTTGGCACATTGTCCTGGATGAGGCGTCCAGCAAACTGACTACCTTTGAAACCGCCTTCGGTCGTTTCCGTTGGCTTAGAATGCCCTTTGGCATTTCTCCCGCCCCAGAAATTTTCCAACAACGAGTTGATGCTTTAGTTAAGGATCTGGAAAGTGTTGCTCAAGGGCAGGAAACGCGGGAACTTATGTATTGGCCGTCTATGAACTCTGAAGTACAGGATTTCATCAGCAAATGTGATACATGCAACACATTCAGTACTAAGCAGGCAAAAGAGCCCCTACATCCACATGATACCCCATCTCGTCCATGGGCCAAAGTTGGTGTTGACATGTTCACCTTCAGTGATCTGAACTACCTAGTTAGTAGTTACAGTAGACTACTACAGTATTTTTTTTGAAGTTGATCGATTGGATGAAAACACAACATCTATGTCAGTAATACACTGTTGGACGTCCCAGTTTGCCAGACATGGGAGACCTGATGAAGTTATGTCGGATAACGGGCCCCAGTTTGCATCTGCAAAATTCAAAGCGTTTTCAAGGAAATGGAAGTTTACACACACAACATCTAGCCCTGGCCATGCGCAATCAAATGGTAAAGCGGAAAATGCGATAAAAACTGCCAAAACTCTGATGAAAAAAGCAAAACATGCTGGTGCTGACCCTTTCATTGCAATTTTAGATTGGAGAAACACTCCCACACAAGGGATGATGACAAGCCCCTCACAGAGACTAATGAATCGACGAACGAAGACCTTGCTCAACTTTTCTGAGATACCCCTCAAATCTGCTGTCACGGTTTGGTTTATTTAGTTTAACGTCCTATTAACAGCTGAGCGCTAAGCAGGAGCAGCAACTACCTTTTTAGCCCACCATCACAGATGGTGGGCTATTCAAATCGCCCTGCGTCCGTGGTCCGTCCGTCCGTCCGTCCCTCCGTCCGTCCGTAAACAATTCTTGTTATCGCTAATCCTCAGAAAGTACAGAAGGGATCTTTCTCAAATTTCATATGTGGGTTCCCCTTGGTGCTTAGTTATGCATATTGCATTTTGAGACCAATCGGAAAACAACATGGCCGACAGGCAGCCATCTTGGATTTTGACAATTGAAGTTTGTTATCGCTATTTCTGAGAAAGTGCTGAAGAGATCTTTCTCAAATTTCATATGTAGGCTCCCCTTGGTGCCTAGTTATGCATATTGCATTTTGAGACCAATCGGAAAACAACATGGCCGACAGGCAGCCATCTTGGATTTTGACAATTGAAGTTTGTTATCGCTATTTCTGAGAAAGTACTGAAGGGATCTTTCTCAAATTTCATATGTAGGCTCCCCTTGGTGCCTAGTTATGCATATTGCATTTTGAGACCAATCGGAAAACAACATGGCCGATAGGCAGCCATCTTGGATTTTGATAATTGAAGTTTGTTATCGCTATTTCTGAGAAAGTACTGAAGGGATCTTTCTCAAATTTCATATATAGGTTCCCCTTGGTGCCTTGTTATGCATATTGCATATTGAGACCGATCGGAAAACAAACATGGCCGACAGGCAGCCATCTTGGATTTTGACAATTGAAGTTTGTTATCGCTATTTCTCAGAAAGTACTGAAGGGATCTTTCTCAAATTTTCGTATTTAGGTCCAATTGAAGTTTGTTATCGCTATTTTACAGAAGGTACTGAAGGGATCTTTCTCAAATTTCATATGTAGGTTCCCCTTGGTCCCTGGTGTTGCATTTTGGGACCAATCCGAAAACAACAGACAGCCATTATCGCAAAATCTTAAATTTTATATATAGGTTCCCCTTGTTTGAAAAGTACTAGAGGGCTGTTTCTGAATTTACACAGATTAGTAAGACTTAGAGGAAGGGAAAAGTAGAGAAAAGATCAATCTGACATGGAACCTATAAAGATCATTCAATGGTGGGCGCCAAGATCCCTCTGGGATCTCTTGTTTAAAGACTTTGGTATGTCTCGGCCAGGGGACAGAACCCAAAGCCTTCCTCACAGGGGCGAACGCTCAACTAAAGGCCAAAAGTGAGGCATTGTCAAGGGAGACATTAGGAAGAAGAAAGTTGTTAAGATAGAAGAGAAACGATAAGATCCCAAGTTTAGTCGCCTCTTACGATCATGTAATGGGGGCAGCAGGTACAATGTGTGTTTTGGGAGGCTGCGGTATGTTCGTGTTAAGTCTCCTTGTGATAGGCCGGAACTTTTGCCGATTTAAAGTACTACCTCACTGAAGCATACTGCCGAAGACATCCAGCAGCACACTCCATCCGGTCACAAGTTGTCGTTCCTATAATTTAGTCATGGATGATGGATCATTGCTCCGCATGAACCAGAAATATCTCAGGGCCACAAAAGAACCACCAGTATTTCTGGATCATGAAACAATTGCAGAACCACCCATTTCTAACTCAACATCAAAGGGAGAGAACTCTGTGGATATTGGTAATGTATCACTGATACCATCAGAACCACCGAAATCATCCCAAACCACCACAAGGGAGTCACCACATGTGGTTACCACCAGAAGTGGACGGATATCCAAACCACCACCCAAGCTTGATCTATAAACGCGTGTGTATATAGTGGTGTTTCTTGCACAAAGTTCATTTTATTTGACTTTTCTTATGGACAATAAGGCTAAATTGTGCACTAGACACAGTCGCGAGTTAATTTTCATTATTATCAATTTGTTTGTTATCCATTTGGAAACATAGCAAAATCTCTGTGAATTGGATAATAGTTGATATAAAATGTGTTTGAATTAGTATTAGAGACATTAACAAATAAGTCTTGAACGCATCTATACTTTAGAATTGATTCAAAAGTTCTAGTCTGTTCAGTTAATATATATTCAATATTATATATATTCAATATTGATTTTCATAGAAATTTAAAAGTAACTTTCATATAAATATAGCATATATAAAGCAATTTTTCTAACAATTGTCAAACTTAAACGGAAATTTTGAGTTTTTGAAAAGAAAAGGGATGTAACAATATGTTATAGTTATGTACATCAATAATAGTCTTGTCGGTAGTTGACGTAACTTGTCGCTACATAGCAATTTGTATAACTGTTGATTCAAGAGTTATTAGGATGTTGATTCAAGCGTCTATGCCATGCTTGGAGCTGTATAATAAACCAGTTACAGAGAAGTGGAGCTGACTCAGGTTGTCTATTTATAAAGGCATAGCGCCTTGCCATCTTGATGCAGTTATCAATGTTGTTGTACTGTAGTTACGGTAATTTGATATTAGAACAGCATGAACATTTTGTTCCTTGATTTTAATGACCAAACCTCCGTTATGTTTAACAGTTTTGCTTTGTCCGGTCAGAGATGTATTGACTAGTTATACAACAGGTGCAGGTGTCAATATTTTTCACAGATTATCAATTTCAAGTACATGTCTTAAGAAGCATAACATATTTTCTCTGTTGAAACAAGTTTGTGTCATATACCTAATAGAGACCAACCAACCAATTGTTTTCCCATAGACCTTAGTGTTAACGTTTTGGATTATTTCATTCAAATTCTTGAATTAAATATGACGATTATGGTTTATAACAAAAGTTTAGGGTCTGATATAACACCTAATCAAAAAAAAAAGTTGGGTCCTTCAGCTCAAATTTTCTCCAGGGTAGCCATTTTGAAAATAGGTGAATTTCGCAGTAAAAATTCTCAAACATCTTAAATGTGTTTACCTGTTTACTATTATTACGTGAACTTTTGGGAAAAAAAACAATCGGACTTAAGAAATTTATATCAACATTTCTTATTGATAGTTACCTATCAGGCTACATATCTATTTTCTCACTTCATAACATACTGGCCAATCAGTGGCTGCCAGACATTTTATCCTTGGCTCAACGTTCTATACACAGGGGCTGTTTCAAAAATATATTTTTTCAATTGGTTGGTTGTTCCCTATAGCATCTTTCACATTTTTCAAAGATAACTTTTCTGGAACAGGATAGAACCATAGGATATGCTATCAAAATATGCAGTGCCTGACTGCAAGTCTTAGGCTGGTAGGTTGATTCTTCTATTGGTACCGGATATGAAATTCTTCAGAGAAAACCACATTAAAATTGAGTTAATTTTGAAATGTAAATTTTAATATCTTGATAAGCTTTGAATTTAAAGTGATGGCTTTTGGTTAATAGCCAAGTATAGAAATCGTGCTACTCAGAAATATAAACAAATAAGATATAGAATAAAGAGCAGGGGGAGATAACTCAATGTTATCTCCTCCACCCCCTAATTTCTGGTCTTTTTGTAAAAAAATGAAGAAAAAAAGGCCGAACGAGAAAAAAAATAGGAGTGGAGCCATTATTTAGATAAAAGAGTCGAAACACAGACACAGAACACGGAACCGGGCAAGTGACAACAAAAAATAACCAGATATATAACCAAACACTGAACTGGGTTAGTGACAACAGAACAACCGAAACATATCACCGAATACCGAATCGGGGTAGTGACAACAGAACAACCAGACACACACCCACACATTGAACCGGGGTAGTGCCAGTAGTACAACCAGCATACCACCGTACCCCGAGCCACGATATATACCGCTACAATTGAAATATAGAATATATGTCCGTATCTGTCCGGTCTATGGTCCTCCTTGTAACACTACATGCGTCATATTTTCATCAGCAATCCCCCCTGAATCTCAATTTCTCTCTAAATTCTGCTACAATGCCTCCAAGATGAAAATCCCGTCCGAAAATGTGCTAGTCGGTCCCATCATCTGGTTTCCAGGGACGCTAGATGGCACAAAATGTCATATGCGGTAGCTATATGTAGAGACCAACCAACCAATTGTTTTCCCATAGACCTTAGTGTTAACGTTTTGGATTATTTCATTCAAATTCTTGAATTGAATATGACGATTATGGTTTATAACAAAAGTTTAGGGTCTGATATAACACCTAATCAAAAAAAAAAGTTGGGTCCTTCAGCTCAAATTTTCTCCAGGGTAGCCATTTTGAAAATAGGTGAATTTCGCAGTAAAAATTCTCAAACATCTTAAATGTTTACCTGTTTACTATTATTACGTGAACTTTTTGGGAAAAAAACAATCGGACTTAAGAAATTTATATCAACATTTCTTATTGATAGTTACCTATCAGGCTACATATCTATTTTCTCACTTCATAACATACTGGCCAATCAGTGGCTGTCCTGGAGAGTCGGAATGAAGGTCTCCATCTTCATCAGAAACATCTCTCAAGTCTTCATCATGGTGAAGAATCTGCGAAAACCGTAATAGTTCCGTATTAAGAAATTTGCTAAGTGTAAATATCACTAAATACATTTTTCATATATTCGATCATCATCCGAGATAAATAGTCAATGGTGAAAAAAGTAGGGAATCCACATTTGTAAGGCACTTTAATAGACAATTAAACATTGCAAATGATGCAAAAGTTAAAACTATTTTTTCAAACTTTGCACATAATATGCAGCATTTGATCGATAAAATGGAATGTCAATACTTACCTTGACACGGTAGAAATGGTTTGATCGTGTGGTTGATATTCTTCCGCAACTTGCACCGAGAAAATGTCAGCGGCCGTTACATCCAAGGTTCTTGTCGTTGTGCACATGGGTATGTTATTACCTCGGACCGTATCATTTTAAAGACGCAGAGTCAGAAAACTTTTGAAATAATAATGCGAGCCTAATGAACTTATTTTACTAGAATTAACACGTACTGTCCATCATTATTTAACATAGATACATGTATGTGCGTCATAACACATTGCAATAATGATCTTTTAAACGGACATGTAGTTTATTTTTTGCTTCTGTTCACCAGCGTCCCTGTTTTATCTCGGCCAAACTATTTGTTTTTCGGGATGGGGTCACCAAGGGAGATCGCCAGTACAGCCTAGTAATAATTTCCGTGCTGATAGGAGATTCGGTGATAAAACAATACCTGGGTTGCTCCAGCTTAATAACGAATGCGGTTAGTGTCAGGTTTTGTCGGTCTGTATAATATCAGTTAAACTGAAGAATGTCCTTTCAGATATGTAATTATAAATAGTCCGAAGAGTTCTTACAATCTGATCCGCTATAAATCTTTTCACTGGAGATTTCCCCCACATCGGCAAAAGATGCTGCCGATGCATGTATGCCCTGTCGGATATTTAACTGACCTTTTCACGGAAGATACTGATCCTAGGACATGCGCACACTCGCTTTTCCCCACTGGCAAAAGTGATCAAATTTCTTAACTCGGCGATGTATTACCTGCGTGGGGCTTAGATTGCGCTATTTCTCGGAAAGTACAGAAGGGATCTTTCTCAAATTTAATATGCGGGTTGCCCTTGGTCTGCCCTGCAGGTAGGGCGTAAGAATTGTACCTGCTGCCCCCATTGCATGATCGTAAGAGGCGACTAAATTTGGGATCTTATCTTTTCTCTTCTTTCTGAACAACTTTCTTCCTGATGTCTTCGTTGACAATGCCTCACTTTGGCGTTCGCCCCTGTGAGGAAGGCTTTGGGTTCTATCCCCTGGCCGAGACATACCAGAGTCTTTAAAAATGGTAGTTGCTACTCCTGTTTAGCGCTCAGCATATTTGGAGTGAAACGACTGGTTCGCCCGTTGTCAGTATAATGTGACCGGGTGGGGTATGGTGCTGGGTGTCTTCGGCAGTATGCTTCAGTGAGGTAGCACTATAAATCGGCAAAAGTTCCGGCCTATCACAAGGAGACTTAACACGTACATACCGCAGCCTCCCAAAACACACATACCCACTCACCACACGCATGCATGTCGCACGCACGGGAGGCCGTCCTTAAATGACCTTAGCTGTTAATAGGACGTTAAACAAAATAAACCAAACAAAATCAAAGGACCAACAAACTGATAAAAGTCTAAATAATGTTCATCACTGTCAACCAGTGTCCAATATGGCTCAGCAATATAAACAGAAATAAGATCCAAAGCTGTCACTTGACTCATCACTTCGTTGGAGACAACATCAGCTAATACTGATTGTAATTTTAAATAAGGGTTTTCAAAATAATTTTCAATAAAATCTTAAATGTCTTTTGCATGGTGCATTATAGAAACAACTCCTGTGAATAACTGTTAAATCTGTTTCCACGATAATCAATTATTTTGGAAGATTTCTTTTTAATGACAAATAGGCCAACAATTGCTGCCTCGCACCATTTTTCTCATCACCTCTTTATCTAAGTACTTCTGAAGCTGTTCTTATCAAGAGAACTGCTGGTTGTTCCAAATTATATTTAAATTTGGAAAATTGTGAGAAAGCATCTCGACCTATTGGATATTCTTGAATTGTTTGAAATCTTTATAATTTCATTATGAAAACCAAGTAAAACATGTGCCGAACAATAAAAGAATGGAGATTAATGTCATTATGAAAACCAAGTAAAACATGTGCCGAACAATAAAAGAAATAAAGTTTCTGAATGTCATTTTCATCGATTATCCCATCAACAGTTTCACTGTCCTCCTTGGCAACATGTTTATATCTAAGCAACATGCTTTTTTTATCCGTGTGAATACCTGCATTTAAAATTTGTTTTACCATCCCTACCTGTGCCATCAGAAAATATATCAAAATTAGTACTGTTTAGCAAAATTTCACTTATTTGTTATTTAGCTATAATATGTCCTTCGTCACAAAGGTTTTGAACAGTAGTTCTAGACGGTAATTGTAATTTATCACTTGGTCCTTTGTGGATAATCCTTTATTTTCATTAACTAACATTTTATTTTCATCTATTAAATTGGCTACTTCCAATTTAAGCGTAATATTTTCTTGTATTTGATTTTCCAAGCCAACATTTTTCTTCAGAAGTTTTTCATCTGATGAGCGCTTCGCATTTAATGCATAGGACAACCGGTTAGAAACTCGACAAATTTTTCGTCTTATTTTCAAGTCGAGATTCACCATGTACAATTTTACTTTTCAGTTTTTAGGTCATCTGACCCGAAGGGTCAGGATGACCTATAGTCATCATGCTTCGTCCGTCGTCGTGCGCCGTGCGTAAACTTTTCACATTTCAATCTTCTTCTCAAGTTCCACCAGTGGAATTAAGCTGAAACTTGCCTGAAATGATCCTGAGATGGTCCTGACCAAGTGTTGTTATTTTTCGGGTCAGTCCGAAATCCAAGATGGCCGCCATAGCTGCCATTTTGAAAACACATTTTAAACTTCTTCTCAAGTTCCACCAGTGCTGTTGGGCTGAAACTTGCCAGAAATGATCCTGAGATGATCCCGACCAAGTGTTGTTATTTTTCGGGTCGGTCCGAAATCCAAGATGGCCGCCATAGCCGCCATCTTGAAAAACACATTTTAAACTTCTTCTCAAGTTCCACCAGTGCTTTTGAGCTGAAACTTGTCTGAAATGATCCTGAGATGATCCTGACCAAGTGTTGTTATTTTTCGGGTTGGTCCGAAATCCAAGATGGCCGCCATAGCCGCCATCTTGAAAAACACATTTTAAACTTCTTCTCAAGTTCCACCAGTGCTATTGAGCTGAAACTTGCCTGAAATGATCCTGATATGATCCCGACCAAGTGTTGTTATTTTTCGGGTCGGTCCAAAATCCAAGATGGCCGCCATAGCCGCCATCTTGAAAAACACATTTTAAACTTCTTCTCAAGTTCCACCAGTGCTATTGAGCTGAAACTTGCCTGAAATGATCCCGATATGATCCCGACCAAGTGTTGTTATTTTTCGGGTTGGTCCAAAATCCAAGATGGCCCCCATAGCCGCCATTTTGAAAACACATTTTAAACTTCTTCTCCGGTTCCACCAGTGCTTTTGAGCTGAAAATTGCCTGAAATGATCCTGATATGATCCCGACCAAGTGATGTTATTTTTCGGGTCGGTCCGAAATCCAAGATGGCCACCATAACCACCATCTTCAAAAACACATTTTAAACTTCTTCTCAAGTTCCACCAGTGCTGTTGGGCTGAAACTTGCCTGAAATGTTCCTGAGATGATCCCGACCAAGTGTTGTTATTTTTTAGATTGGTCTGAAATGCAAGATGGCCACCATATCCGCCATCTTAAAAAACACATTTTAAACTTCTTCTCCAGTTCCACTGGTGCCATTGAGCTCGAAATTGGTGAGAATGTTAAGGAAGGAGTGCCAACAAAGTGTTGTTATTTTTTCGGCCTTGTAAAAACTTTGAAATGGCAGCAATGGCGGCCATTTTGTAACATGATTGCGCAATCATGGTTTTCCTGAACAACACCTATTTCAAACTTCTTCTCAAATTCCAACGGTGGGATTCAGCTCTTACTTACCAGAAATGATCCTTAGATGGTCCAGACCAAGTGTTATTATTTATTGGGTCGGTCAGATATCCAAGATGGCCACCATGGCCAACAGTGCCACTATATACTTGCTACAGAGAATGCATACTACAATAATATAAGGGTTTTAATTAAAAGTCAGATGACCGTTAAGGCCCCTGGGCCTCTTGTTTTTAACTTTTCCCTTTAACTTGTCACTTTTCAGTGGCAGACGTCTCTCCTTATTATCTAACAATTTCTTTTTTCTTTGGAGTCTTTTGTTAAGATTTTCCTTCCTTAAACTTGTTACGGTTTTGCGAAAAATTGGCAGTATTGACATGGTTTCTGGTTGTGAATGCATACTGAATTATAGTTATGTGGTTATTCACTGATGTCCAAGGCCTACCTTACTCCAAAATCGAGCCCCTGTGAAGTTGAACATCGTCTGCTAAGTTAGCGACACTGATGTGACTGGTTAGACTGGCTTCCGTTTCTAATGAAATATCCTTGGAATCGTTTTCACATACTGTCAAGACGACGTTCATTTAGAATTTAAGAGATGACATTCCTTTGAAAATAACGTAAATCCAGTCGATAGAAACATAAGTGTTTCCGAGGAATCGAGTCTGTCCTGTGCAGTACCCATTCAACGCCGCATCACTTCAAAATGTTAACCGTATATCATGCGCCGAAAAACGACTTTATTTTTAAACAATCAAAAATTATCCAATTGTGAACAATTTGAAGATATCTACAAACGTTTATAAAATATAATATAAAGCCAAATTGTGCAAAAAACATTTCATGTGATTGCTATTGATAACGACATGAGGGACTATATTATTCCTTCTGGAAATTTCGGCTGTTCCGGTATTTGAACTTGATGACGTCAGTGATAGGAGAAGCGGCAAATTTAAACGCGACTTAAGCTACAGTAAATAAAACAAAATTATGAATGTAAATATAAGCATTGAACTGGCGACATTCTATTTATCTGTCACCCAAATTGTATTCATATCGACTGTATACTACCATTTGGTAACAGTTCAATGCTTAAATGAATGAATTTGAACGAAATTTAGTCAGGAACATCCTTGGCAGAAGGGGAACAGAGTTTGTATAAATGTTAACTCTGAACCCCACGGGACCTGAGGGGCGGGACCAAATAGGGGAAATAGGGTTACTCCTTTAAATCGCTACTAGTCATAAAGTTATGAATGAATTTGAACCAAATCTGGTCAGGAACATCCTTGGTAGAAGGGCAACATAGTTTGTATAAATTTTTACTCTGAACCCCAGGGGCCATAGGGGAAATAGGGTTACTCCATTAAATCGCTACTAGTCCTAACGTATTGAATAGCTTTTCACCAAATTTGGTCAGGAACATCCTTGAGGGGAGGGGGAACAGAGTTTATATGGATTTTTATTCTGTACCCCTATGGGCCTAAGGGGCGGGGCCAAGTAGGGGAAATAGAGATTAGTCTTTTAATTGCTACTAGTCATAAAGTTTTAAATGGATTTTAATCAAATATGGTCAGGAATATTCATTGGAGAAGGGGAACCGAGTTGGTATAATTTTTTACTCTGAATCCCCAGGGGACTGAGGAGTGGGGTCCGATAGGGAAAATATGGGTTAATCCTTTAAATCGCTATTAATTATTAAGTTACGAATGGATTTTAACTAAATTTGGTCAGGAACATCCAGGGGGGAAGGGGGGAAAGAGTTTGTATAAATATTGAGGGGCCTGAGGGGCGGGGCCATATAGGGGATATAGAGATTAGTCTTTAAATTGCTATTTGCCATAAAGTTTTAAATGAATTTTAACCAAATTTGGTTAAGAACATCCTTGGGAGAAGAGGGAACCGAGTTTGGCCTGAGGGGCGGTGTCGTATACCTGTCATAATTTGGGGACTCGCTATGTGTGGGTTGAGGTTATGAATGATGGCAGGCAACGAAAACAATGTCTTCCTTCATTTTATTTCTAGTCATCTCCTTTTTCTCTCCTTTCTGGAGAGTTCCACAAATAAAAATATACAATAATACAATAGGAGTTGTCTCCCTTCTATTACCCATTTACCCTGATACAGAACATCCGCCCCCCCCCCCCCCCCCCCTTAATTAAAATTTTCAATATTTTACCATGGGTTTTTGAAGTGAGACAACGATGTACAACAATCAGAACCGATAACAAAAACAAGAAGAACAAAACTATACATATACATATATGAACTTACAGATATCCTTTCTAACACAATTTGCTAATGAACATTATAACTCTAACATATCTACGGATTAGTATTTGAATACAAAATATCTTCATCGTGTATAGGGTTTGCATTGCTTATTCATTACAGTACTCCATGACAAATTGGCCATAAGATTGCGTACAATAACACATGCAGGCTATATCGATTATCATTTGTATACTGATACTTACACATCTCCATATTTTGCTTTTACATGTACAACACAGTCATGATCTATGTTATCTAGTACCAATATTCATAACATTTGCGCTGCAAAACAGATTAAAGTGCATTATGTTGTTTGTGCAGCTTGTTAACTTGAAGGCACATGTACTTATCTGTCGGTTAATACATACAATATGATGAAAAAGGTAAAACAAAGAAATCATATCCTCGAAAGCATTTCCAAAATACAGGTATTTAGCAACATTAATCCTGACGTATTGCATGTAACAATTCAAAACAAAACTTCTATTTGCAGAAACTGGGAACTAACGTTTTTAAAATAACATCCATTTCTTTCTAAGAAAATAGAACAAGGTTATCCTCATACAGTCTGGTTTTAAATCAGCACCAATCGATACACATCTTCATAAAAACCTAACACAATGTGACTAATACATGTCGGTATTGAAAATCAATGGTGAAGGAACACATAGCATTTAAAACATGAAGATCATACAAAAATGTTTCCGTAAAGTCTTTGTACTATTGCGTAATATCAGTCATTTATTACACTAGAGGAGGTGGGCGCTTTGCGATACTGGCTCGAGTCTTTGGATCTAACTTGTCCAAAGTCACCCATATGGCATATTTGGCAGGTTCCCCTCTATGATGAATTAGGTATTGATAACCCTGTTTGGAATGTCTGCGCGCCAAAACACGTTGAACTCGACAGAATCCTGATCCACTTCCGGATAATGTTAACTCAGCAGGATCAATATGATGGTCTTCGCGAAACCGAATGGGTTTTCGTTTAGTTCTTTGAGGTCGAGATCTATTTGCCTGGTTTTCCTTATTGACATTTAAATCGACATCAACAGGCCTTCGTACACTCTCAGACTGCCGATGAGAGCTTTGATGCTTCACAAGTCCTGGACAAAACGTGGTATCTGGGAAGGTCGCGTTGCGCACTTAGCTGTGTCTGTTCCAGACGATGATTTGGAAGAATCCTCGGTGATATTCCTAGAGATAGGGCCTGTGGGCTCGCTATGTTTAGAAGAATCCTCGGTAATATTCCCAGAGATAGGGCCTGTGGGTTCGCTATCGTTCTCGAGAATGTCGTCACTTTTCCCTTCAGAATCAATGACCGATTGATCCATATTGTCCTGTGACACGCCTGATGGCACATCAATCTCAGTAGAGCGCATGAAATTGTCCTCAGATAAGGAGTCTACTTCAGTGGTCACTAAATACTCTGGATGCTGATCCGTTGGATTTGGCTGTTGTTGCGCTCGCGTAACAGCAGGAAGAAAATATCCTGTTGGTTCAGGGACACGTACATAGGCTGGTTTGAGGCGGTCCATGTGGATCGGTCGTGGCAGCAATTTGCCAGAGTTACGGTCACACAATCGTATCAAATGAGGTGACATCAACTCATTGATAACATAAGGCCCTGCGTACTTGTTTTGGAATTTTTGCCCTTTACCATTAGGTTCTTTTAACAAGTAAACGTAATCTCCAATATTGCCATGCAATGGGTTGACCTTGGAATTCGCTCTTTGGATGAAGGCATTCCTAGCATTTGTTGCGTGTTTTTCTACATCATCCCGAATTGCTTTCAGGCGATCTGCAATTGTCTTGACATATTGATGATAGTCTCTCGGAATGGTATCGAAATCTGTATGGAACACATGAGTGGAAAGAGGACGAAACCCAAAAATGATCTCGAAAGGACTGTAACCCAGTGTAGCATTCAGTGTTGTTCATAGAAAAAATGACGGACGGAAGAACATCACTCCAAACCTTTCCGTTTTGAATGAATGGTGTCAGTCGCTCTGCAAGAGTCCTATGTGTTCGTTCAACTGACCCAAGGCAGTGATGAGAAAAACTTGGTGTGAACTGTTGTTTAATGTCAAGGAGACGGCAAACTTCCTTTGTACATTTTGAAAGAAATTCCGTACCTTGGTCTGATATTAGTGTACGACATACCCCAAATGTACTGATCAGTGCATAAATAGCTTCCGATACTGTCACTGCGTCTTTGTTACGGATAGATGTATTTACTAAACTGGTCCACAGCTGTAAAGATATATGATTGTCCAGCACGATCAGCAGGCACCGGTCCATACAGGTTCATTTCCCAAACATCAAAACGGCGAGTTGGTGTCGGAGAAGCGACAATGCCTGATTTCGTATTTGCTCTTGGTTTTTTTTCTAGCCTGACATTGTGGACAGGACCGAACAAAATCTGCAACCACAGCAGCAAGACGTGGAAAATAGTAAGAGTCTTTCAAATTATCCACTGTATGCTGAATACCCCCATGTCCTACTAATGGGGTATCATGGTAAAGTTCGACCACAGTCTTGATCATGACATCTGGAATTACCAGTTGATACTGTTGACGGGATAACGTCCGTTTCGATTTTACAATACGCGATTGAAAAAAAATCCCCTAAGAAGCAGGTAGTCCGAGCATTCTAACAACACTCGGCGGGAGTCCTTTTGTGATAATGGTAAACGGTCATGTACAAAGTAGTCAATAAACACCCATAACTTTGGATCCTGGCGCTGAAGTGTTTTAACTGT